>NC_057794.1:460415663-460532513 GCF_018294505.1 Triticum aestivum
CGTTTCCTCCGTTTTGCGGTACGCCACACCCCTCCCGATCAACAGGACCCCCGTTTCGACCGTAGGAGGTCCGTTTCCTCCGTTGTGCGGTACGCCAGGCCTCGTTTCCATCGCCTCTTCCGTCCAAGCCCTCCTGATGAACACGACCACGCATACCGTTCCGACCCAGCCGCGTTGCCTCCCGATGAACACGACGCATTCCGTTGCCTCCCCATGAACACGATGACGACGCTGTTTTTCCGTTCCGACCCAGCCATGTATAGAGCCCTCGCTGTATGTATGTGCGAGTAGGCGTTCGAGACCCTGCCCGTATGTACACATACGTGGCCGTATTTTCTTTCTTGCACCCTGGCCGCCTCTACTACGACACGTGCACGCCTCTACATCCACCAGTATATATGTACGTACACGTTCGCGACCAGAATGACAATGCCACGTACGCTTCGACCAGGTGGGTCCTGACTGTCAGGCACTTCCTTGCCTGCGAAGATGTAGCTGGTGGGTCCCAGCAGTCAGGCGGCGAATCGTTTTTTTGCCCGGACGCACTTCCTTGCGTGCGAAGATGTAGCTGGTGGGTCCCAGCAGTCGGGGGGCTAGCGGGTCCCAGCAGTTAGGGGGGCGAATCGTTTTGGTTTTTTTGCCCAGACGCACTTCCTTGCATGCGAAGATGTAGCTGGTGGGTCCCAGCAGTCAGGGAGGCGAATCTTTTTTTTGCCCGGACGCACTTCCTTGCGTGCGAAGGTGTAGCTGGTGGGTCCCAGCAGTCAGGGGGAAACGTTTTTTTGCGAAATACGGTGGCCCGTCCCGTGGGTCCCTGCTGTCAGGTGGAGGAATCATTATTTTCCATGTAATAAGGAGGCACTTCCTTGCTGCTGCCGTGGACCCAGCTGTCAGCCTCTCCACGTATAGTCCACGTCTGATGGAAGTCGTTCCTTGACGACGTTGACCACGCCGCGCCGAGAGCACCAGGGCAGTGGACGACGGCGAGGCCTAGGAAGGGGACGACATAGAGGCAGGGAAGACTCGGCAGTTGTTTCCCACGCGGAGGGGGGTACAACTGTACGAGGGTTTACTGGTTCGTCTACCGTCGCTGGAGAATAACAGCAGGTGTGGGTGAGTAGAGGGATGGCTAGGCCAGCGATGGGAGTACGGTCGGGCGGTGAGGCCTGCTCCGCAACACAGCCGACCGCGAGGAGGAGGGAGCAGGCAGTCCCGCCGGCGCTTGTTTGAGCGGCTGGAGCAGGAAGAGCAGAGATTGAAGAAGCACGACGGCCGTTGGATGGACATCCAACAGTCAGTGCTTGTGCGTCAACATTTTTTTTAGGAAAGCCTCAAATCTGTGGAAAACACCATACAACCCATCTGCCATTATTTCTAATAATTTACAGCCCATTTGCTAATTCTAAAGGTTTTTTTGGAGCCCATATTCTTTTTGTTAGCATTGCAGCCCATATTGTGGCAACGTTTAAAAAATTATATGAAATTTTGCATATTTCGGTGCGGTCCGAACTGTTTTTAATCCCGAAATTTCGACTCACATTCAAACTGATTTGAAAAATAAATGTATATCAATATAAAATCCAACAAATTCTCCACGCATAAAAATTAATGTAATTTAAAATCTTGAAATGAAAAAAAGATATTTGAAACTAATTGCCGGTTTGATGTGTTTTAAAAATGTACAATCCATTTCTCATTACTGATGGGTCATTTTCTCGGCCAGCCGAATGAAAGCTCTCCTCGTCTTGAAAGATTTGCAGCCCAACAGGCCTGACAAAGCGACTTACTTGACGAATCACAAAAAAACTGGGCTGTGGCCGTGGACCCAGTTGTTAGCCTCTCCATGTATAGTACTCTTCCGATGGTAGTCGTTCCTTGACCATGTTGACCACGCCGTGCGGAGAGCACCACGGTGGTGGACGACGGCGAGGCCTAGGAAGGGGACAACGCGGCAGTGGAAGCCTGCGCGGAGAGGACTACGAGGGTTCACTGGTTCGGCTGCGGTGTGAGGTTGCCGTCGCCGCAGGGCCTGGCCAGCGGTGGGAATAGTAGGGGGCGGTGAGGCCTCTGCGGCAGCACAGCCAGTCAGGGGAGGCAGGAGCATGCGGCATGACCAGCGCTGCTTTGGGCGGTTGGAGCAAGAAGACCAGAGGTTGAAGAAGCACTACGGCCGTTGGATGGACATCGTACGGTCATTGGAGCTTGAATCGTTCATATTGACTAAGTTGACAAAGCCCTTCGTACCCGCCAACTTAGTAGGCCCACAAGTCAGCCTCCTAGCAAGGTGGGTCCCAACTAGCCGGGGGAGTATTCATTTTTTTGTGCGTAATAAGGAGGCACTTCTGGTGGGTCCGAGCTGACAGCGGGGGGAACGTTTTTTTCGTGAAATACGGTGGCCCATCCGGTGGGTCCCAGCAATCAGGGGAAAACGATTTTTTTCGCAAAATACTAGTGGCCCGTCCGATGGGTCCCTTCTGTCAGGTGGAGGAATAATTATTTTCTACGTAATAAGGAGGCACTTCCTTGCAGCTACCGTGGACCCAGCTGTCAGCCTCTGCACGTACAGTACTCTTCCGATGGAAGTCAGTCATTGACCACGTTGACCACGCCGCGTCGAGAGCACCAAGGTGGTGGACGACGGCGAGGACTAGGAAGGGGACGACTCGGAGCCAAGGAAGACGCAGCAGTGGATGCCCACGTGAAGAGGAGTACGAGGGTTCACTGGTTCGGCTGCGGTGTGAGGCTGCTGTCACCGTAGATTAACAGGGGTGCGGGTGAGTAGAGGGATGGCCTGGCCAGCGGTGGGAGTAGTAGGGGGTGGTGAGGCCTCCGCGGCATCACAGCCGGCCACGGGAGGTAGGAGCACGCGGCACGACCGGCGCTGGTTTGGGCGGCTGGAGCAAGAAGACCAGAGGTTGAAGAAGCACTACAGCCGCTGGATGAACATCGTACGATAACAAGAGCTAGAATCGTTCATATTGACTAAGTTAACAAAGCCCTCCGTCCCCGTCAACTTGGTAGGCCCACAAGTCAGCCTCCCACTATGCTAGGTTCCAGCTGGCAGGGGGAATATTCATTTTTTGTGCGTAATAAGGAGGCACTTCCTTGCGTGCGAAGATAGCTGGTGGGTCCGACATGTCAGCGGGGGGCACTTTATTTCGCGAAATACAAAGGCCCTTCCGGTGGGTCCCAGATGTCAGGTGGAGGAATCATTATTTTGCGCGTAATAAGGAGGCATTTCCTTGTGTGCGGCTGTGGACCCAGCTCTCAGCCTCTCCACGCACAGTCTACTTCCGATGGTGTCGTTCGTTGACCATGTTGACCACGCCGCGCCGAGCGCATCCAAGGTGGTGGACGGGAGCGAGGCCCCGGACAACAACGAGCCGGAGATGGGAAGACGCGGGAGTAGAGTCGCAGACGGAGAGGAGTACGCGGGTTAACTGGTTCTAGTGCATTGTGGTTCGACAGTCGGTGGAGAAGAACAGGAGGTGTGGAGGGGTGGAGGGATGGCCCAGCCAACGGTGGAGTAGCGCTTCATAGCGAAGCATGCTAAGCAGAGCTGCTAGCAGCAGGAGGCGGGAGGTGGTCCCGACGGCGTTGGAGGAAGAAGATGAGAGATTGAAGATGGATGCCTGTCGTTGGATGTAAATCCAACGGCTAACATGTCAGAATCATTTGTTGACTAAATTGACAACGACTTGCATTGGCTTCGACCTATTGGCCCACATTTCAGCCTCTAAAAATGTGGCACGTATTCAACCCATTTTTTCAAAATTTACAGTCTTTTTTTTGCGCGTTAGAATTTACAGTCAATTTGATATTTTTTTGAATTACAGCCATTAGCTGGGCTGGGTGAACAAATAATGTAGCGTCCATGCAGCCCATTTATTTTATTTCCTAAAAAATTACAGGCCATTTGCACTTTCTCGAAATACACGATTTTGGTGGGCCGATTCTAATTATAATGTTGGGTTGGGCCAGCAATGTTATCAAAAAATAAAAAGAGGCTGAGCATTTTGTTATAAATATATTTAAATAATAAATGATATTATTACATTCGTCCTTAAATCTTACCAAGCTTTTGTACACAGTCACTAGGATTTTTGTGCCAAAACAATCTAGGATTTTATTTGTTAAGAAATTATTTTTATAAGTTAATAAGATGTGGGATATTGTTTTCTTATATATGTAAGTATCTGTTAAATATATGATGACACTAAAAATAATATATAATAACATATAAAATATTTTTTAGAAAAACAGGGAGCATCTCCCTGGTTCCATTGCTGAGAACAAAACCACAACATATTCTGATACAGCAGCTCAAAGAGCAGTTCGAAAGCAAAGGTAGAAAAGCTACAAACTAGGGGGGTGGATGAACAAGTTATTTGAATAACACAAATCACCCGAGCGGTGCCAAAGGCAGAGCGGATAGAGCACTCAAATGACACAAGGAGGGTCCAGCGAAGCCTTCATGGTCTTCAGCCGAGGGGCCGTGTCAGCCTGTGGCGACCAGTAAGCAAGCGGAGAGACCGGGCTGGAAGGCGTAGCATGGTGGATGTCCCTATTTTTCAGCGCCAGGTGCCCATCATCTTCATCATAGATCTTGAGACGAGCCCACGGGTCCAGCCCCAGAGCAGGTCGAGCCTTGTTTAGCCACAAGTGACCGGCAACGGTTTCTGGAGGGATCTTGTTAGGGTTTCCACGAAGCTCATCAACTTGTCCTTGTCCGATCCGGAGGAGAGAATCGCCCAGTTCCTCACCATGTTCCCGATCAACCTCAAGACCTGCGGAATGGAAATCCAGGAGGTGTTACTGAAAATCATAGTATTTCTATATTTCCCGAGGCACCAAAGGACAACTGAGCTAACAATGTTTAAAACTGAGAACTTTTTGGTAGCAATCCAGAATCTGGCGACAGATTCGAAGGATGAGCCAATCTGACTAGAGAAATATTCCTCAATGTGGGCCCAGAGATGTTTAGCAACTATACATTCAAAAAATAGGTGAGAACAAGACTCTTGTTCCAAGCAGTAAACACAATCAAGGGGTTTGATGATGTGTCTCTTCCTAAGGTTATCCCTAGTCATCAATTTGTTTTTGGAGAGAAGCCAGAGAAATACATGAATTTTAGGGGGAACTCTCAATTTCTAGACAACAGGGATAAACACGGGTTGAACCCCTCTAAAGTTGATAACATGATAGAGGGAGCTGGAGGAATACTTCCCCTTATTGTCCAGCTGCCAAATCAGGGGATCCGGCTCAGCAGTAAAGGTAATGCTTTTGTTAAAGAGAGTTTTAGGCATTGACCGTCCCAAACTTCATTGACACTTTTGTTAAGCTCAATGCGGACAGAGTAAATAGGCCAAAATTAGACTGCTAGGGGGGATGTGCCAAACCAACTATCTTCCCAGAACCTGGTTCTGCTCCCATCCCCTATGTTCCATCTGTAGCAAAATTTCACAGCATGCATAATAGATTTTAATCCTTTCCAAAATCTGGAGGTCTTAGGGTTGGAGGAAGGGACAAAAATATTAGGTTTATTTCCTAGGTATTTATGGGCAATAAGAAGCTTCCAGGGTTTCGGGTCTTCCTCATAGAATCTTTTAATCCAAGACCCTAGAAGACAGATGTTAATTTCTTGGAGGTTAGGTATGCGTAGGCCTCCAAAATCTTTTTTCATAGAGACTAGGGCCCAATTAGCAAGGTGTAGCTTCCTATTTCCCTCAAAATCATTCCACAAGCAATGAGACATCTGAGAATTGATGAGGTTCACTGCCCATTTAGGGAACTTGAAGAAGGAGAGGAGATACACTGGAATGCTAGCCAAACAAGCTTGTATGAGGATCAATCTACCTCTGTAAGAGAGAAGTTTGCCCCTCCACCCAGCAATCCTTTTAATGATTTTATCCAGAAGGGGTTGGATATCCTCTCTCCTCAGTTTATCATAGTGGAGAGGGATACCTAGGTACTTAATGGGGAAGTTACCTTTATTACAGACTAGAATAGAGAGGAAGTCAGCTAACTCCTGATCATCCATGTTGATAGGGATGAGTTCACTTTTAGAGTAGTTGATTCTCATGCCTGAGACTTGTTCAAACCAGGTTAGAACAGTTTTCAGATTGCTAGCATGTGTGGAGTCATTGTCTAAGAAAATGATGGTATCATCTGCATATTGAAGGCAGATGATGCCACCAGGGCAGACCTCAGGACAGAGCCCTGCAATCAGACTATGCTCAGCAGCTTTGCTCAGCATTTTAGTAAGAACGTCCACTACTAAATTAAACAAAAGCGAGGAGATGGGGTGTTGGGGATATTACTACTGGGCGTAAACCGGCCTATCTGGGCCGGTTTAACTTCATCAGTAGTTAAGTATGTTAAAGCCCATGAAGGTAGATGAGGGCTTAAAGCCCATGATCGGTTTAAGGCCTGTAGCCGTAAACCGGCGTCGGTATATAAACTTGTATTGTAAGTTAGGAATAAGTAGAGACCAAACCGAACACGTATATGAGCTGGTGTTGGGACTCTGTAAACTGACGGGTGTCACCCATGTATATAAGGGGACGACGGCGGCGGTTCATGGACAACAGACAACAACTCGAGACTTAGGCGAAGCTTGTTTGCTCTCTAGTCATCGAAACCCCATCAATTCCATCACAACTAGACGTAGGCTTTTACCTTCATCGAAGGGGCCGAACTAGTATAAACTCTCTTGCGTCCCTGTGTTCACTTTAACCCCTTCAAGCTAACCCGTTGCGATGTCTCCACGACTAAGTCCTTTCACGAGGACATCTGCCGTGACAAAACCACGACAGTTGGCGCCCACTGTGGGATTATCGCATGATGGTTTCAAGTTCTTGGAGGGCCGCTTTGAAGGACTCGAGGGCTACTCTGTGGGCCGGATGACTAAGAGTCATCGCGGCAAGCTCTACATCGATGATGCAGGCTGGGGGCCCGAGGCCGGCTT
Source organism: Triticum aestivum (assembly GCF_018294505.1). Lineage (NCBI taxonomy): Eukaryota > Viridiplantae > Streptophyta > Magnoliopsida > Poales > Poaceae > Triticum > Triticum aestivum. The sequence goes on from NC_057794.1 coordinate 460,422,631, forward strand.
AGTTGAGTACGTGTACCGGGTCCCGTTTGGTGGCATACACGTTTTCATCGGCAAAATCGGTGAACCGGGTCTGAGCCGGACATCTGCATCGACCTCGTCGAAACGGCTCAGCGTGCGCGGTCCGCCCGGGTTAAACCGGCCGTGAAGCGTGCCTTCATGGGAGTCATCCATGGAGGAAGTTACGAGGATGGATCGGAATCTCGCGGCGAGACCGTCATTTATTCCAGCGACGAGTCATCAACCGGAGAAACCGAATCTCTATATCAGCTACAAGATGGCCGGATTGGGGGCTGTTCCAATGGCGACAGTATTCCGGACCCCTCTGATCTACCCAACCGAGTTGGAATATTCATGGCCGGCACACAAGCAGCGCTTCATTCTTCGACCGCTGCGCCAATAACCTCCGGTTCAGTACCGGCGACGGCTGCTGGGGCAGGAAGCTCTGTACGCCTGCCGGCTCGAGTTCTATCAGATCTATTTGATGCATTGGCTATGCTTATGGCAGAAGCTAACCCGGCGGATCAGGACGTCCACAACGCGGAGATTGCAAGGGTGAAGGAACAGATCACCCAGGCCAAGGCGGACCCGGCAGCCGAGAATGCCAGGATTACCGTAGAGCGGGCTGCTTTAGACGCACAAGCCTACAGGCTCATGTTGGACCAGAACGCGTCGCATGAAGTCATGAAGAGGAAGTACCGATCCCGTCTGCCTTCGGTTTTCGAGGCCAGAGACCTTTTCAACACCCCAGGAGCAGGAACCTGTGATCCGCTGGAGGTAAATCGAGCGGAAGCTCCTGGGACCGGCGCGCCGGTTCAGCCCCGTCTGATGGATCTGCCTCGTCAAAACACTGTTATACCTCAGGCTGTTTCAACACCTCCGGGTCACTACTCCAACCCAATGGATAATCTCGTTGCCGCTGCTGCACGACTGGAGGCCATTCCAATTGAAGGTGACTCGCCGCAGGCGGTAGAGACGCGACGGGTCAAGGAGCTTCTTAGGACAGCTTTGGTCCAACAGGAGGCATACTCGTACAGCCGCGACCGGATCCACTCGACCCTTCGTCCAAGCCGGAGCTATAGCAGGCATATGGATGAACCGGCAGTGTCAAGTAATGAACGACGTGGAGCACCCCGCGGCAACAACCCGGCGGGTGGTGCTGATAACGCTCAGGAAGTGGTGGACCGGGCCTGAGCATGCAGGGAGGCCGAGTTAGCCGCACAGTATCAAGCTCGGCAGCTTTTGCCGGTTCGTCCAACTATCTCGATCGAACCTGGTGTTACTTCTAGTTCTTTGGGGGTGCCTTGCCTTGTCCCCGCTTTACGCAATGTGCGCCTGCCCAAGGATTTCAAGGGCCTGCGCAAGGTACCAAATTACACGGCGGATCAACCCCCAGAGACATGGGTGGAGAGCTATGAGACGGCCATGGAGATGCTTGATGTGGATGATGCGGCATGTGCGAAGTACTTCACCATGATGCTTGAAGGAACGGCCCACACTTGATTAAAAAGCTTATCGGCCAATTCTATCAGTTCATGGGCTCAATTACGAGCCCGGTTTATCAGTAACTTCAAGGATACATGTAAGCAGCCTATGTCGATAGTGGACTTAGCTGCCTGTGTCCAGGAGGAAGGGGAATCGATGACTCATTGGGTGCGCCGGGTCTCGCAAGTTCTGCATTCATCAGACCGCATCAACGCTGACACCGCGGTTATAACCCTAGAAGGCAATTGCCGGTTTGGGCCCCTGAAGCTGAAGTTAGAACGGATGAAGCGCCATTGCACTGACATGGGGACCCTCATGGCTGCCTTGGTAAAGTATGCTGATTCTAATAGTACCAAGGATCCCGAGTCTGATGATGACAAGACAGGGAAGGGAAAGAAGAACATCAACTCCAAAGGTCAGCAGCATCACTCGGCAGGTAACGGTAGCGGAGGAAAGCGTAAAGCGGATGGCAACATGGACTTCGTGGCTAATACCAACGCGCAGGACAAGGGTCAGCGACGCAAGGGTAAACCACCGAATCGCGGTGGAGCGCCTAACCCTAACCCGAACCGCTTAAATTATCTATTGAACCAGCCCTGTCCAAAGCATGGGACGAAGGAGGTGCCAGCAAACCACCTTTGGAAGGATTGCTTCATTATGCAGGAGTTCAAGAATTCTAATGCTTTCCGGTATGATCACGGCTCCGGCCGGGGCTCAAGATCCGGGCCGGGTTACGGTGGAGGAAATTCCGGTTCAGGATTTAATGGTAATCCGGGCGGACATAACAATCAAAATAATCAAAATAACCAGGGTGGTTACAACCAGCAGAAGCAACAGTCGGGTTACCAGAGCAACCCAAAGTAGTTGAATAGTGGGCAGTACCATGTCTTCACCACTAGCTTGGACAAGCGAGACCGGAAGGTTCAGAAGCGGGCAGTCAACTCTGTTGAACCGGCCGTGCCCCGTTACTTACGCTGGTCTGAGCAGCCAATTATATGGAGCAGAGAGGATCACCCACCCCGGGTTGATAACCCGGGTCAAGTAGCATTGGTGGTGGCGCCTCAGGTGGGAGGTTATAAGTTCACCAAGGTACTCATGGATGGAGGGAGCAGCATTAATACCTTGTACTATCAGACCTTCCATCGTATGGGACTAACAGATAAAAATCTCAAACCGTCCAATACGGTGTTCCACGGTGTGGTACCTGGCAAGTCAGCATATCCTGTTGGTAAGATAGCTCTGGATGTGGCCTTTGGAGATGATCATGATTCCAGGTCGGAAACATTGATGTTCGAAGTGGTGAAAATCCAAAGTCCATATCACACCCTGTTTGGGCGAGCGGCCTACGCCAAGTTTATGGCACGGCCCTGTTATGTGTATTTGCAGCTCAAGATGCCGGGTCACAAGGGGACAATAATGGTTCACGGAAGCCGTAAAATCATTTTGGAGTGCGAGGAAGGAGATGTGGCCTACGTAGAGTCGGTTTGTGCCACCGAGGAGCTGAAGTATTATAAGGACAATGTTGATCCAACGGACATGACTCCATTAAAGAAGCGAACTACGGAGCATGATCTGGACCTGAAGTTCAAATCGGCAACTGAAACTAAGCTTGTGGACTTCGTGCCTGGTGATTCGTCCAAGCAGTTCAGCATCAGTGCCAACTTGGATCCGAAATAGGAAAGCGCGCTCATCGAGTTAATCCATGAGAATCGGGACATTTTTGCATGGAAGCCCTTTGACATGCCAGGTGTACCGAGGCAACTCGCTGAGCACACCCTTAATGTGGATCCTAAATAAACCGGTGAAACAGTTCCTCCGCCGGTTTAACGAAGAAAGACGCAAGGCGATTGGAGAAGAGGTAGCCAGGCTCTTAGCAGCTAGCTTTATTATTGAAGTTTTCCACCCTGAGTGGCTTGCCAATCCGGTGCTGGTCCTTAAGAAAAACGGCACCTGGCACATGTGTGTGGATTACACAGATCTTAATAAGGCTTGTCCAGCAGATCCTTTACCAGCAAGGAAAAAAATCACTTTCACAGTTATTTAACTTGACCCCAACAGACCCCCCATGAGTAAGTTGCTGGATCCAACTCTCCTCTATGTAAGGCTTGGAAAAGATCTAAGAGATCATTTTTCACCAAGTCCCAAAAATGCTGATAAAACAAGAAGGGAATCACATCAGGACCAGGAGCCCCATCAGGATAAGAGCTAAAAATGGCTTCCTTCACCTCTGTCTCTGAAAAAGGGGCTTCTAGCAGCTCATTTTCAGCAGGAGAGACTTCTTCAGAAGCAGAGAAAAAATTGTTTTGTAGAGAGAACCCAGAAGGGTTTTCTTTCTTAAACAAGTCTTTGTAGAAGTCACTAGCCACTTTCAGCATCTCATCTACCTCAGTAACGGGGCCATTAGGGCCATCAAGGGAGTGAATGAGGGTTTTACTCCTCCTCTGGTTAGCTACTACATGGAAGTAAGAAGTATTTCTATCACTTCCAACATATCTAGCAGAACTGTGGGTTTTCCTTCTGACAGGGCAATTCTCAACTTTATGGGTAACCATTTTGCAGATAAAATAACTCTTGGGCTTGACACATTTATCCAAATGATGCCCTGGTTCCCCACAGTTGTAGTAGATCACCTCAGAGTTTGCCATAAGACCCGAAGCAGGGGCAGGAGCAGTTTTCTGGATGTCCTATCTCTTCTTTTGCTGATTCTTGCCTTGAGATTTCCCACTGATCTGAGAGTCAGAACCACCAGCAGATTGATCTTGAGAAATTACAAGAGTCTGCCCAGATTGTGCCCCCATTTGGGGCGAAGGTGGGACGTACCACTGCCCAACCGGCGCTCCCCCCCATTGTGATAGGGGAAATTCATCGGAGTTCCTGGTTGCTGTTCATCCTCCAGCCAGATGTTGTCTCTCAGGAAGCAGAAATAACCACCAGACAGCTCAATTGAAGCAGATTGCAAGCCTAATTTCAATCTTCTGCAGGTTTGGGGGAGAGGTAAGGTAGGGGATCCACCTGCTCCGGCTCCGGTGGCGTGCTGGTGGGCAGGAGTCCAGTCAAGCATTCCCATCTCACAGCACGGCGTGGATCTCCTGAATTCACTTCTCCTTTCGCCCATCGAACGAACACAATCAGCGGCTCACTGGGGTGGGGCATCCTGTGCTTCTCCGAGAAATCTCCTTCGAAGTAGATCCGCAGGGCTAGATTCAGCAGCTCCCAATCCACATGGTCCTTGCACATCCGAGCATACCCACACGAGTGAGAGAACGGATTCGGTCCCTCCTTGGCTTCCTCCCTCGCAGCTTCCTCCTCTGCTTCCCTCCATTCGCGCGTGCACTGGGTCCAGGAGAGAGCGTCATTGCGGATCCGCATCGCCCGCTCCCTCCATCTCCTCCCTCGAGTCTCCCGCAGCACCGCCGGCGCGACGGAGTCAAGTCGCTGGAGCATCCGCAGGAAGGCTTTGTAGACATGTGGGAGATGCATCTTGTACATCTGCCTGTCTTCCAGTCATTCCCCCGTGGATATGGCCGGCAGCTCCATGGGGCGGGCGAGCGGACTTGCTGAGGGGGGAAGGCGCGCCCGAAGTCAGGAGGCGGGGGGTGGCGGCGAGATCTATTTGCCAATTACTCCCTCCTTTTCGGTTTATAGGGCTCAATTCAAAAATCTCACCAACCAAGGTAGATGATGCATGGTGGAATACTTTTTGTAGTTTGCAAAAGCACCTAATTAATGCACTTGTTTTCCTCAAAAAATTATGTTTATCAATGCATAAATTGCAATGCATGCATGCATAAAGTACATGCATTGGTCTATTTTCTCTTAATACTTGCATGCAATGATTTAATGCACCTTGGAATCTGAACATGTGATGGAAAACAACCAAATTGAGCCTTACAAAATTGAAAAACTAAAATTTTGAGATAAGCCCTATAAACCGAAAAGGAGGGAGTATGTGAACTAAACAGTCAACATATAAAATAATTTAAATATATATAATATAGTTAGAAGGGAAACATAAGTTGGACCAGGCGTTCCTATTCTTATATAGAAAAATAGAACATACCTCTGCGTTTTCTTCAAAAAAATACATAAATTGGGCTGCCAAAAATAAAACCTCGGACGGGAGGTCCATAGGCCGGTCGATACATGACGGCCCTAAGAAAATACAAACAGGCCTATGGACCTCCCATCCGAGGTCGTGGGCTGCGCATGTTAAAAATGAAAGCCTAGATAGGGCATCCCAAAACCACGTCCAACACTTGTCAAAACTTTGTCCCTCGTTTTCTCTGTGTTTCACACACTCGACATTGTGTGGGCATTTTGATTGTGCATCATATGAAGATGTGCTATGCATGAATGTTGATCAGCATGATGTTAACTGGCTGGTAGTTCCATTTTCGACCATGAATAAGACTTCCAACATGATGTTAACCCTGTTTGAAAAGACCGTGTTAATATAAATGCTCTGCCTCTGAAAGTTACAGTTTCTTATCTGAAACTGAACTTGCAGTTTCTTATCTGAAACTGAAACTTGCAGTTTCTTCTGTGAGAATCACATTGTCTGCACTTTTATACTCCTATGAAACTACATTTTTAAGTGCTAAAAATAGATCTCTAGAATTCATAAAATACTTCATATGCTCAATACTGCAAATCTGAAATTCAAAAGACATTCATATCTGAAAGTACTCTCAAAATACACAACACAAAACACAATTCACAACCTGCAAATACTGACAACCCTAAGCTCCTCCTGACAATTCACAACCTGCCTGACTATTGGGCTGGGGGGGCAGCCCCCTCCTATTCCTCGGCGGCAAACAGCCGCCCCGTGAGATGATGTGAACGGCGAGGGAGACGATGGCGGGGAAGCGTCGTCGGGCCAACTGCTTTTCTCCTCTTGCAGTTGGGTTCGATCGACGAAGACTCCACCGGCTCGCTCTGGCAGGACACCCTCACAAACGGCACCCTGTAGATGCTCGATTCTTCAATCTCTGGTGGATGCTCCATCTGGGATCGATACTCCCACCACCGCTCCCTCACGATCGGATTCGGTGAATTTGTTTGCTCCATGGCCCAGAGGAGCAGCTCTATGTACTCCGGCGCGACTCCCTCCGGGAGTATCGCCGCCTTTTCGCTCTGTTGCAGATATTTGGCCATGGATGTCACCGTCGCCGCTAGTTGGTCCTTGTTCTCAAACCAAGACTGTATCTCCAACATCCTAGCTAGCTTCACAGGGTCGCCGTCTGCGATCCTCACGTATCGGTTGTACTCCTCCATCGATCTACTTCTCCACAGCACCTTCACTCACCGGCGGTGGTTTTTGAATGGAAGAGGAGAGGAGCAGCGCTGGTTTTGGATTAGAACAGGAGAGGAGCGATGCTGGTTTTGGACTGGAACAGGAGAGGAGGGGCGGTGGTTTTGAAATGGAAGAGGAGAGGAGCGGCGCTGCATTTAGATTGGAACAGGAGAGGAGCGGCGGTGGTTTAAGAGGAGAAGAGCGGAAGAGCGGCGCTGGTCTTGGAAGTATTTTTTTGTTGTTTCGCGTATTTTGGGTCAAAGTTTGACCATGTACTGTATTTGACAAGCAAAATGTGAATGCATGTCACCAAAAATTGTACCGTTTGGTATCTGAATGTACTTACAAATTATACTCCCTCCATTTTTTGTACAAGGCCACAAACTCATATTATAGGTACCAAGGTAAAAATCAATGCTATGTTTAAGTCAATGTTGCTAGCTAGCTTGTCACCTTGATTGTCGTGTTAATTAATGTGGTTTTTCTCTCCCAAGCACAACAAGCCAACCCTCTTGCTCCTCATTGGTTGATTAATGTTGGGAATACAAGCTAACCTTCTCACTCCCGCATGCACACAAGGGATATTAATGTCCTCGGGTGCTAGTACGAGGCAAACGCCATCAATTTTGCCTCGATTAATGTTAGTGACCTTGTATAGTTGCAAATTGTAATTTTGATAGTGGCCTTGTATACAACGTATAACATATATTTTATGTGCGAAAATCATGGTCAATTATGACCCAGAATAAAAGGGAGACTAGTTAATGTGGGGTCGCTTTCTTAATTGAAGGGTAAATTGATTTTTATTTTGATCCAGTTAGAGCGCGCCGGCCCTCTTGTCCAATCCTAAATCGCTGCCGCACGCTCCTCTCCCTCTTCTCCATTGCAAAACCACCTCCTCTCCTCTCCATCATCTCCATTCCAAAACCACCGTCTCGCCTCTCCCTCTTCTCTATTGCAAGACCACCGTGTCTCCTCCGTTTTCTAGACGCTTTGCTCCATGGCGCGGGCGCAATCCATGGATACAAAATTAGTATATTGTATACTATTTAGAAGTCGAGGGTGGGGCTTTTCCTGTGCGATAGGCGGCAGGGCAGTTCCGCCTAGTCGGTTCGACAGAGACGCGAGAAGACGAGGGAGTAGGCTGCTGCAAACGTAGGGCTGTGTGATTTGACACCGAGTTACTGCTGGACAGGTGGGGCCCCGTGATTTGACTTTCCATTATCATTTTAACTGCGGCGCTACGACCGGCGTGAGTCTCCCAGATTCCTAACCACCTCCATACAGGTGCCTCTCCCAATGCTCCACCATGTAGTAGAGGCTGGCTCTTGCATGAGAGCCCACTTCTCCACTTTTTCCTTGCCTCTCTTTCCTCCACATATGCAAAAATGCTATGTAAAGCACACTATTGTACTTACTTTTACTTGCTCCTACAGGTGCTTAAGCTTGCCACATTGGCATAAAGTCTGATGTGGCAAGTTAATCAAGAAGAGAGAGACTAGTTTGGTGACCCAAGGAAGAAACGGTGCTAAGCGCGTGTACCTAGGTGAAAAGACAATTTTGAGTCTATAGCTAATTAAATGAAGCAAACTTAGCAACACCATTTCATTGGAAGAGGTCACTCCTTGGAAAATGCAATAAATACAGGCGCTTACTAGCACTGTTTCTTCCTTGAGTACGAAGAAAGAGATAGAGAGGAGTAACAAAAATACACTTATAGCCAACCTTGTTGTAGTATGAGTGACTAAGTGATTACTATGTATGACATGCCAACATCAGATAGCCTAACGCACCGTGTTAAATCACCAAGGGCGCGATCACGCGAGCGACGCGACGGTCGTGGTAGGTGCGACCATGATACGGGATGCTGGCCGCCCTTGGATCTGAGATCAAACGGTCACATGCTAAGTTGCTGAAAATTTGCAGAATAACCCTCCAGGATAGGATATTCACCCATAGGTCTAGAATCACGCCATGCAACCGTTCGTTCTCAGATCCAAGGGCTCTTGGAAGCCCGTATCATGGGAGAATGGAAAGTGTCGTGGAATTGTCATGGCAGATGTCCTTAGTGTCAGGACTTAGTCGCGAGGCCAACGCATCTATGTGGTAGCTTGAGAGGGGTTGAGCAGAATCGAGAGACGCAACACAAGACAGGGATTTAGACAGCTTCTGGCCCCGGGAAACATCATTCGGTAACAACCCTGCATGCTGTTTGAGGCTAGGTCTCATTACATCACGAGGGAGTTGCCGTAAACCGGCTCTCCTCTTTGTGTCTAGCCCTAAGATTGTTGATTGTTGGTTGTAGCCTCCCCCTCCTTGGGGAGCCCTGCCCCTCCTTATATATGTTGAAGGGGCGGTTTACATGTGGAGTCCTACTAGGATTAGGTTTAGTCTATCTCTAATACAAACCGGATACGAGTCCTGGTCTTAAATCCTTGTAAGGTAAATATTCCTCATGCCTTTCTCTTAAACCGGCCCACCATAGTATGAACCGGCCTTCATGAACCGCCCGTTGGGCCACCAAGTCTTGTCGCTTCTCTGACCCGCCTGTCGGATTACCAATGAACCATAAACTGCCAGGTCCAAACGGGTGGCCAGTGAATCGTCAAGTCTTAGCCGGGTCTCAAGTAAAACCGCCAAGTCCGTCCGGATTATACTTCTGGCCGGTTAATGCCGCGGAGTATATCCGGACATTAGCCCCCAGTTTAACTTGGATTTATCCATGTTAAACTAATCCTGTAAAACAAACACAAGACCAAATTTCATAGGTTGTGCTCCGGGTTAAGAATTCTTGTAGACCGGCTCCTGATCATCCTTAATTCCTTGCCATTTCCTTCTTCTAGAAAATCTAGGTCAATAAGCCAACTTCATACTCAATTTGCCAACATTGGTTTGTCACCGAGAAATATTGAAGAATAACTCCTTTGACTCAGCTCCCAAAGCATCGATTTAAGAAATATGGGCCTATAGCCCCCAAGTCTTAAGAGGAGAACATAGTGATAACTTAAGACTTGTTCCAATAAGTGTTTCAACCTTGAAGAAATCCGGTTTCTTCATCTCAATCATATAAACTGAATACTCCATATATGTAGCCCCCAAGTGCCAGGTTGTCATGCTTGCAGCAACTTGGGACTTGTAATTACTTAAAAACTTCAATCAGTGTAGCCCCCAAGGGCCGGGTCATTATGCAATAATTAGCAGGGACTTTATAAATATAATCATGTAGACTTGAGCAGTGATGTGTAGCCCCCAAGGGCCGACTTAGTAAAATAATACTGAACCGGGACTTGATATATACTTCAATGAAAATAACACCTTATAATGTAGCTTCCATCGTAGGGCTTGAACCCATGTCCATAAGGTTAAGAGTTTTGTGCTTTACCAACTGAGCAATGGATCCTTCAATATTATGGACGAAAACTTGTGTACCTTGAATTGTTGACAGGAGCAATTGGTAGCCCCCAAGGGCCGGCTCATTATAATATGATGAGTCGGGTCTTCAATAAGACTAGTAAAAATGACTTTGCATTAGCCCCCAAGTGTTATGGTGCATGCTTGCAGCGACATGAGACTTGCATATTTGATATAATCTGAAGTTTGAATAATGTAGCCCCCAAGTGCCGGGTCGTAAGCCTACAGCGACTTGGGACTATTCCTTCGATTGTAAAATAAATCATATCCTTTGATAATATAATAGCCATTGCTCTAAAGCGACTTTGAAAACTTTAATCATAATACTGGTTATTGATAACCATAATAAAATCCAGCCATGTTGGCTATTTGAAGATTTGAATAATATAATCCAATGATTTATGAGCGCATGATTCCAATGACGCAATCCAAATATATACTGGCGACTTATAGTCAAAAGCCAGGCCGGTTTAACAAACACCTGATAATTTCTCATCATATACTGGCGACTTATTGTCTTAAAGCCAGGCCGGTTTAATAAACACCGGATAATTTATCATCATACTGGCGACTTATAGTCAAAAGCCAGGCCGGTTTAACAAACACCGGTGATTTATAATCATGCTTTATTCAACCTGTTTCTGCATACAACAAGTTTAAAGTGTCCTGGCGGTTTACCGTCGGACGGGTCATAATGCCCAACATATAACCTGTGTTTATAACCAAGGCTGCACTTAAGAATAATCAAATATAAAATATATCATACCTGTGACATTGAATCACATCATTGGTTTTACCAACTTTTTGTAGTAAGGGTGATAATCCCAATCTTGAGTACTGATAACTCTTTCCATATTGTGCCGGTTTATGATAAAACCGTACCGGGTTATGATATACACCGGATTATCCATATATAATATTGGCGACTTGTAGTCAAACCGGACCGGGTTAATAATCGTTGGATTATGATTGGTCATGTACTGACAACTTGTAGTTTGAAAGTCAAGCCAGGTTAACGAACACCGGATTACTCCATGATAAGATGGTAACATAAAATCAAACCGGGCAGATAGTCTCCGGATTAAGATTTGACCGTGTTCCGCCGATTTGTAATTTGACAGTCGAACCGGATTAACAATGTTGGTTTAAAAATGCAACAAAAGTAAAAGGCCTTTAGCAAAAAAGAACAGAATTCAAGCAAAGGCAAAAATAAAACCATTGCAAACGAGGCTTTGAGCCGATCAAGAGGCATTACCATGGTCGGACACGACCAAGCCCCCAAAAAGGCGTAGCTATGGTTCGAGTCAGCCAGGTCCCCAAATGATGCTTTGGCATTACGCCGATCAAGAGGTGTAGCTATGGTTCGGGTTCGACCAAGCCCCCAAGTGATGTTGTGGCACTAGGCCGATCAAGAGGCGTGACTATGGTTCAGACGTGACCACAAGTCCCCAAGTGATGCTTTGGCATTACGCCGACCAAATGGCATGGTCATGTTTCGGGTTCGACCAAGCCCCCAAGTGATTCTGTGGCCTTAGGCCGATCAAGAGGCATGACTGGTTCAGACATGACCAAGTCCCCAAGTGATCTGGTGGCTCTCGCCTATCAAGAGGCATGGTATTGGTTCGGACACGACCAATCCTCCAAGTGATATAACATGATGCTTTTAGCAAAGCGAACTCAAGGGGTAAACCAGAGGCCGCTTTAGAGCCACTCCGTGTAACCTCACATGATGTAAAAGAACAGAGACCCCACTTTATGAAGCAGAAGCCCCCATGTGATCAATAATATGTCAGGCCAATAAGGCGGGATACCCATGTTTGAACCGCGCATCATGGCAGCAGGTCCTCTTTGGCAATTTTTAACTTTTTGCAAGAGATAAATTCTTCTTGAACCGGGATCTTGAACCGGATATTGAGAGCTTCAAAGCTTTGTGGGAGACATCTTTCCCTTGAACCGAATTTTAAACCGGAATCTTCATTTTCAGCCGGAAAATTTTCTGACGACCCTTAAACCCGAACTTGCGAGAAGTTAATTCCTTTTTGAACCGGACATTGCTAAACCGGATTTGAGCGCTTCAGAGCTTTGTAGCAGAATATTTTTCTTGAATCGGATTGCAAACCGGAGTCATTTTTGATGACCTGGAACTTCATCGAGCCGGGATTTTATAACTGTCATATACTTTCTAAGCCGGAAATTTTCTGACGGCCTTTAAACTTTCATCAATATAACAGTAGCCTCCGGGACCGGGTTATCTTTCCCTCCATCGTCCTGGGGTTCTTAAATTTGCTGAAACCGGCAAGGTTCGCTGAGTCATGTCATTGTAGCCTCCAAATCTCAAAGGTGACTCGAGGAGCTGGCTTGAGACTCCCCATATTTGACCGTGATATAAACCGGCATAACTTGTATATCATTGGTGTTGATAGCACGATGTGAATCCATAGAAGGTTGAGGTTACTGCGGCGGGTTGTAAATGATCCCATATGAGCCGTGTCAGCAACTCGGCCAATGGTTTCCACCAACTGATGATTTGAAGTTAAAACTGTAGTAGCAGCGACTTGTGCGCCTGCCCATTGAACCATCCAGTGCAAACGGCGGTTTGATGATAATTTGTCTCCAATTTGAAAGAAAACCGGGCTACCCAATCTATGACTTGCTCATACCCAATAAACATCTCATGCAGACATGTGCGGCCCGGTATGTTGATGTAGACCAGGCCGCGAGACACGGACGACAAAAGCGACCGCAACATCAGAGGCAGCTCGGATAGATGAATCGGCCATGGCATTGTAAACCGATGCGGACGGAGTAAATCTTCACCGGTGTTGTAAACCGGCACAGACGGGCGGGTTAATCGCGGGTGCGGTCCCGGTGAGTCGAAGTAGTCCGGGCCACAAGGGCGACGTCTTGCACACATATTCTTTGATCATTGTGGCACGGTCATATGCTAGCACATGATAGTAATTACGCAATTCATATATCCATGATCCGGCCATCGGCTTTGCAATGACCAATTGTCCTGCATATAACATGCAAAGACCAAAGTAATTGCTCTCTGACAAAAACAATATGTGCTAAATTATACTTAAAAGGATATCACCTGATTTGTTTGGACGACGAACGGTGAGTCAATCGCAGGCATGGCAAGCCGCGCGGACAGCGAGTCAATCGTAGACGTGGTAAGCCGTGCGGACTGCCGAGATGATGTAGACCGGGCTACAGGAGCGGCGACTTACACACGTCCGTTCATCGGGTAGTGTGGCATGAACGAAACACTGGACCAGAACGTTGCCAGTGTGTGCTCCATACCCGCAGTATAACATGACCTTTGTCATAAATAATTGTCCTGCATGAAATATTGCAAGACAAAGTAATTGCTCTTTTAAAGAGTTTAATATATACATTAAAAAGTAGATAAGGCAGATAGCACCTGGTAGTATCGTGCAGTGGACGTAGCAGTTCACAACAATTAGTACCAGATCAATCAACTAGTACTAGTGCTTCTGTATCAACAGTAGTAACACTAGTAACCAAGGCGTACGGTATCCTTGATCTTCACGTGCATTAAGTAGTACCAGTAGTTGACGTGACTTATCTTGATCAACATGGAAGCAGCAATGTTCAAACCTTCGTGTTAAATCGCCATCTCCGCGTTGCTGAGTCGCCGGCGATACAGTGGTTTATTTTGACTCCAACCCATCACCTCGCAGCGGGCTGAAGAGGCACAATGCAGGCGGTTCTCAAATGGGGGTATGTAGGCCTGGAACGGAGACGGCCGGCGGTTTGGAGCCGGAGGCGGCACAAGATACAGCGGCGAGGCACACTGGCGAGGGAAAAACGCGTCGTAGCCATATCCACTTCCGAATCATGGCCGTATCCACTTCCTGGTTGTGGTCATCTTTTCCTTTTCCTGATCCGATTTCCACTGTTGAAAGCTGCCAGTGCTCCAAAATCGATCTAACTTTGGTTTATCTCTCGGTCTCGTGAGCTCGACATCTTTTCAGCGACCGGCGGCACACTTTTAACTCTGATTTGTTTAAACTTTCAATTGTGACTGATCACACGAAGTTGACATAGATCCTTCTGAACCGTCATTTTTTGATCCAAAAATCACGAACTCCTCGATCCCTCGAAACCAGCTGGTGTCGCAAGCACGTGGAGATGAGTCGCCGCGAGGAGAGTCCGGTAAGGTAGGCCAATCGAGGCGATGGTTCGCGACAGCGGAGACTTCTAGGCGAAATCGGCAGCTCAGCAGCGATCCGTCAACGAGGCGGAAGCGAGGGCGGTTCGATAGCAGAAACCGAGTGCGTGTTTTAATCCGGTTCCGGGTCGTGACCACCTCTTGCGGGCCTGGGACTTGAAGCGGCCGCCGTGGCAGTGATTTAGTTTCTTCATCGGACAACATAATCGAAATTGATCTGGACAGATTGCCTGGTCGCATGCGGCAATACACACAATCCTACTTGATCTTGAATTCTGTGAATAAAAGATTTCTACTTGTCCGTGGCTTGTAGTAGATGAACGACGAACTTGTCGGCTCTGGCCTAAAAACTATATTACGCCGGGTTGCTCTGTAAGATTGTTCCATGTCGGCTCTTCTTCATCTGATTACATCGCGAGCTTTCGATCCCTAGGAGAGATCCCTCCAAGAACTCAACAGCACTGTGCGCAGGCCCCACGGTGGGCGCCAACTATCGTGGAATTGTCACGGCAGATGTCCTTAGTGTCAGGACTTAGTCGCGAGGCCAACGCATCTATGTGGTAGCTTGAGAGGGGTTGAGCGGAATCGAGAGACGCAACACAAGACAGGGATTTAGACAGCTTCGGGCCCCGGGAAACATCATCCGGTAACAACCCTACATGCTGTTTGAGGCTAGGTCTCATTATCATCACGAGGGAGTTGTTGTAAACCGGCTCTCCTCTTTGTGTCTAGCCCTAAGATTGTTGATTGTTGCTTATAGCCTCCCCCTCCTTGGGGAGCCCTGCCCCTCCTTATATATGTTGAAGGGGCGGTTTACATGTGGAATCCTACTAGGATTAGGTTTAGTCTATCTCTAATACAAACCGGATACGAGTCCTGGTCTTAACTCCTTGTATGAACCGGCCTTCATGAACCGCCCGTTGGGCCACCGGGTCTTGTCCCTTCTCTGACCCGCTTGCCGGATTACCAATGAACCATAAACCGCCAGGTCCAAACGGGTGGCCAGTGAATCGTCAAGTCTTAGCCGGGTCTCAAGTGAAACCGCCAAGTCCGGCCGGATTATACTTCCGGCCGGTTAATGCCGCAGGGTATATCCCCGACAGAAAGCCATTACCCTGCCGTTCGCACGCTGGCAGTTCGCTCCTACTCGTCCCCGCACGTCCTTCAATACTACGGCAGTTCACTCCTAGTCGTCCCGTCCATTCACATTACGGCAGTTCCACTAATCCTAACCCTCCTCCCAAATCCATGGCGTCCCAAATCTCCATGATCGGTGGTGAGTACAAGATTAGAACCATCACCAGTGATGAGTTCGAAGTCATCTACACCCGTTCTTCCGCAATGGTGAAAGGATGCCTTTCTCGCTTCAGACGCATGTTCGAAAACTCAGATGATGAGTGGGTCGCTGGGCTAGATGTTGAGTACACCACAGTGCTGGGACGAGAGAAGGATCTAAAGGATGAAGAGAGGAAGAAGCCCGCCGTGATCCAGGTTTGCGTGCATGAATAATGCTTGGTCTACCACATATGCCATGCCGACGTTGAGTGCCAGGATTTTAAGGACTTCCTCGGGAGCAACCTAGTCAAATTCGTTACTGTAGACTTTGGTAACGACAAAGAAATCCTGGGTCGGATAGGCCTCATCGTAGGCAACCCCTTCGACCTCCAAAAGAATCGGCTGGTGCCCTCTCGTCAGCCTTCAATGCTGACCCTGGCTGGAGCCATGGTTCATCCTTCGTACGGTAAACTGGTGAAACCTCCATACACGTTTCATCGTCATGCATGGCAGCGGAATGTACTAGATATAGACCACATCCAGTACGTTGCAATGGATGCCTACCTTTGCTTCAATATCTACAAGGGTTGGATGAAGAGCAACAGCCAAGTGTGCGGTTCAAGGAAAGAAGTATCGGCTAAGAGGAAGAGGGACAAGGACGAAGTCGAGGACGTGGACGAGGACTCCAAGTAAGGTGGCAGTGTCGTTGCTCATGGTGGTTCTAATGCAGTGTCTACCGGAACAATTTCAAAGTTTAATTTCAGGTGTGCTTAATTTAATTTGAGGGGTGTGTTGTGCTGAGCCCCCAGCAGAACTATGTTATGTTTCTTCTTGTTACTTTAACTCTTCAGTACGTACATACTAGTATTTCTTACATTTCATCTTTTAGTTGGTATAGTACTACCACTCGTTTCTTCACATTATATACGTACAATATATATGGCCAACATCATATAGCCAGCAGTTTAGTTGTCAAAGAATTTCAGGGTGCTTAGTTTTGTCAAAGAATTCCAGGATGCTTAGAGGGTGCTTGGATCCAAGTGACTTATTTTAGTCTGACTAAAAATAGTCTCTTTAAGAGGCTAAAGTTCCAAGCACCCCTGACTAAAGAGGGGCTAAAACTAGTCTTAAGACTAAATTTTTTTAGTCAGGGGTAACCCTACTAAAATGTGGATTGGTCCTCTCTCTACTCATTTAACTCCTCTCCTTTAACACAGGCGAGTTCTGGATTGGAGGGTTTGGAGGATAATAAATGCTCATTAACTTGATTTTATCCTTTTTAGTATTTGTATCCAAGCATGGGTGAGACTAGCATATTTTAGTCCCACTACTTTTAGTCATGGGACTAAAACGTATCCAAGCACCCTCTTAGTTTTATTTGAGGGGTGGGTTGTGCTGGACACCATTATTGTGACTAGCCTTTTTAATAGTACTATATGCATAATTTGGCGACGAGCGCTCTCTATATGTACCACCTTTTTTTAAATTTCATGTTTTGCTCCATGGCGCAATCCATCGATACTACTGATGTACAAAATTATACATTTTTAAAAGGCTAGAGGGCGGGGCAGTCTAGCTTGGTCGGTTTCACGAGAGGCGAGGGCCTTTGTGATTTGACAGCTCATTACTGCTAGAAGGCGGGGCCTTGTGATTTGACTGCTCGTATAAATGTGCCGATGATCTGATCGAGGAGGAGCAAAGAACTGTGCGGTATACTCAAGTTTTCCACTGGAGTAGTACCGCGACGGAGGAGCACGAAGCACGACAGCCCAGTGCCATATGGCGATAAAAATGATCTAATTTTCTAGTCATCTCATTGTTAGCATTGTTCTATTCATTCCCTAAAAAAACATTGATCTATTCATGCCTCGCAGAGAACGTGACACGTGCGGCGAAACACCCAAAGCAAAAGATGAAACACAGGAGCAAAAGAAGAAGGAAGATTATCACCCCAAATGACCTAATTCGCCGCGGAGTCGTAACTGCTTCTTCATCGCCTGCACGACCTCCATCTCCTTGCGCGTCTCCTCCACCATCTTCATCATTGTGTCCATGACGCGGCATTTCTCGACGCGAGCCTTCATCATCTGTTCCACGGCCATATTACATACCTTGACAGCACCCGGGTGCTCGATGCGGAGCTTCGCCAACTCTTCCTTCTGTTCCATGGCGAGGGCCTGCAGCATCTTCATCGAGGAACTACTATTCTCATGCAGCTTCTTCCAGCCGGCGTTCTTCTCCTTCAACAGGTCGATCTCGTGGCAGAGCTTTCCTCCCGAAGTCGCAGGATTTCGTTGGTCGCCTTCTTCTCCGAGGCAATGCTCTTCTTCAGCAGCATCACCAAGCCGGCGGTCAACTCCCCCTACTGATTGAGCTAAGCGGGCATGTCATCGAGGCTCTCCTTCAGCAACTCCATCAAGCCTTGGATGAACTCCTTCTGCTTTTTGAGCTGATCGGGCATGCCGTCATGGGATAACGACTCCAGCTCCGCCGGCTCGGCATGTTCGCCTCCGCGGCTAGGGCGCTCCTGGGAGCCATCGCCTGCCCATGAGATATCTTTCGAGGTCTCTGCGTGGTGGCGAGCCCTCTCTTTTTTTCCGCTGCCTTGGTTGCCGCTCCCTTGTTACGAGTAGTTCTCGACCTAGAGCTCCGCTCATCGGCCATGGCAACGACGGACGAAGAAGAAGCACTTATGAGGAGGAAAGGTAGAGTGATTTTCGGTTAGGTAGTTCCCCTTTTTATAACCTAAGTACTAGCACTAGTACTAATACCTGCATAGTGGGAACAGGTTCTGGTTTGATACGTACTACTAGTAGGTGTGAGCAGGCTTTCGAATGTGATGGGAACAAGGTAAAGATTAATTGATGGTTTTGGTTTCGAGGCCCGAAACGGCTCCCGGTGAGTTTAGCAGAACATAAATTTCAAGTACTACACTGCTCAAATGTGTAAATATTGAGTAGTATGTTACTGTCAAAAATTGGCACAAAATACGAAGGAGACCAATGGAAGTACTACTAGCAACCCACGATTTAACTACTCGCATGCGCGCAGTGGAGTAATAATGTCTTTCTTCCGCCCTCACGTCCACTCAATTTGCATGCGCTGTATTAATCGACCATCAATGAAGTAAACGACTTTACACGCGTCAAATTATCACATGGGGTGGATCTTGGTACAAAATTGTGTCTGCCCGTGTACCCGCATGTGCGTGCAAGGAATGAGTACATGCATGGCGTGCGTGCACATCTTCGCTTCGTGCATGTACCACCAGTATGGCTCAGGGAGGACGAGTACATTCTTCTGGAACCAGCAGCACGTCACTATGATCAATCCACGCAAGGAGGTCGCGACAATGCCTACACATGTGCCACGTGGCTTCATGAACTGTAAGATAGACACTGTGTAGCATGCCATTGGTATTCTAGTTTACGTGTTTTGCACAAACTCGAAATACTGGTAAGGTACACGTGCATTGCATGCATCAGATTTTGCAACCAAATTATGAATAAATACAACACTATAGCACGTAAGCTCTGAGTCATATATGCCCGATGTAGCCCTTCGTTTAATTCTTATAGTTCATCTCATTCAAAATCAATTAGTTTTTATAAAAAAGCTAAGAACGTGGGAATAGGAAAAACATGGGATTATAGTGGAATGTCATCTTGAATCCTACAGGATTGTACGAGTGTTTGATTATGCATAGAAAAAATGGAGAATTCTTTCAAAGAGGTTTGAGTGGATGGGATGTTTCCTATGAAATCTAGTGCAAATGAATCATATGGAAAAATTCCTATGGTTTACAATCCTACGAATCAAACAACTAAGATAGGAAAAATTCCTAATGATTAGAATCCTCCAAAATTCCTTTGAGAATCCTTTGAATCAAATAAGCCCTTAATATATTTTATGATTCATGGAATTGTGCATTGTAAAGCATAAAGTAGAAACAAATAATGGCAATTCAACTAGAAAAAAAGTTTGGGCAGTTATGATACGGAAGAATCTAGAACAAAAGAGAACCACTGTTGTTTTGAGGTTTGTGCATTATGCTTAAGTTCAACTATGGAGTCTACTAGATTGTACATGTGGCAAAATCCGGTGGGTGGGCTAGAAGATGGTGCGAGGGGCCGAGTGGAGGGAGACTATGAAGGAATGCACAAGTGGAGATCGATATTTAGAGAGAGGGGGCGAACATGTGCGCTGATGCGTGGAGTGGCAGAGCCATGAAAAATAAATGAGCTAGGGGTCAAGCATTGCTAATCCTTTACAAGGAGGGTCAATTCATGAACTTAAACCATTTTTAGCAGCAATTGTCTAATGATCACATTCATATTAGCCTTGATATATAGTGATGTTAGGGGGGAGGGGGCAGGGCCCTTACTGCCCCCTGTCTTCGCCATTGTGCACGCGTCTGAGAGATGAAGAGGAAGGCATGGGTGATGAGAGGGGGACGTTGGATACATAATTAATGTGGGTGTATTAGCTATATATGTTAATCCTATATAGAGAGATATAGATTGATCGATGTGGACGTGGGAAAGAGGGTGAAACCTCACTGGATACATCGATTAATCGATTTGTGTGGAAAACTATGAAAGACCTAGCTATATACACACATACATAGAGGAACATCGATCGTTGCGCATGCACGCGTGAGAGATAAAGAATGCCCGATATGATGGAGAGGGGGATGTGTGTTGGTGTGTGCCTCCATGGGAGACCGACCTGAAGAAAAAGATTGCATGCGTGCGATGGATAATGCCGACTGGTAGTGTGTGTGCATGCATGCACGAGAGAAAGTTAGTGGTACAATTATAAAGAGAAGACTACTGTGTGGGTGTAAAAGAATAGCTGAATAGGTGAGGTCACAATCAATGTAAAGTTGAATTCAAATATTTGAATAAGAGATCCTGATGTTTGAAACCCATGCATGCATGAATATAACGGAGATCTGCGCGGTGTGGTTTGGAAACGAGCATGTTGTAATGTATACACATTGAACAAGGTCAGACTGATTTGAATTTGAGATACCGATGGCACACATCATTTGGCCACGTCGCATCCGTGCATGCACACACTATTCTAATTGGAGATGATGGGCGGCTTTTGCATCACATATCTATATCTATACCCCTATATATATTATATTTTTTTATATTGTGTGCGGGTAACTTTAACTTTGAAAGATGGTCGTTGGATGAGGCGAATCCGATGGTCCAAAGATGGCAAATTTGAGCACTACTTGCCGTTGGATATCATCTAGATTCCACCAGATTTCGCCACATGTATAATCTAGAAGACTCCATGGTTGAAGTTAAGCATAATGCACAAACATCAAAACACAAGCACTTCTTATTTGTTGTAGAATCTTCTGTATCAGAATTGCCCAAATGTTTTTTACATGATTTTCCATTATTTGTTTTACTTTATGTCTTACGACGCACAATTCCATGAATCTTAAAATAGATTAGCTTTCTTATAAAAACTAGATGATTTTGAATGAAATGAACTATAAGAATTAAACGAACATCTACATCATGCATATATGACTCAAAGCTTGCATGCTATAATGTGGTATTTATTCATAATTTGGTTGCCAAATCTCATGCGTGCAATGCACGTGTACCTTACTCTAGTCTAAATGGTGTTTGTGTGTGTGTTGTGCGTGTTGAGGTGCAAATTGTCTTTTTTTGGGTACACGTTAAGCTTGTTCTTCCGAAATTTCAAGCCGCGCCTTGTTATGCCGAAAATTCAAGCTAGCGTCTTTGTCTATCATGCTGCGAAACTCCCGCCTCTTCAACCCGCGCCTTGTTAGCCTGAAATATTTAAGATATATCTTTGTCTCGTTGTGCTCCAACAACTCCCTCCATGTCAACCCGCTCCTTGCTATTCTGAAATTACAACGCGCGCGAAAACTCCCACCTCTTGTGAAATCCAGACACGCGAAATGCCCGTGGTACCCCTGAACCAAAAGAACCGCCTCAAATCAGTGGGGGTACTTTCGTAACTTACCCCACATTTCGGACAAGCGCGTCTCTAAGCCATGGTTCCCCACTGCCATCCCATCCGCCCACCCATTCATACACCAAGGCCGCGAAAACCTGTGAAGAAACCCCACACCCTACTCCGTCCGCCACCCAGCTGGAGCCTCTTCCCCGACGACGTCGTCCACAGCAACACCTCGACGTCCCTCATCCACCGTACCGGATGAGGATCCGTCATCGATCTCATCGTCCTGCCGGTTCAGCCACCCCGTCCTCCACCTCCAAGGAGTTGCCCCGATGTTCCCCTCGTCTTTCGCGCCACCTCCATTCCCACACCGCCATCTTCACCTGCACCACCGGAAGAGCATCATCATCACCGTTTCCTCGGATGAAGCTGCGGCGTAGTCGGCGCCACCAAAGAGGTTGTACACTAATCGCCGCATTTTGTTCTTGATTCGATCTCACGGTGCTGCCAGCGCTCGGTCCCGAGCCGACACGGCACGGCTCCATCCACGGCGGCGTCACCGGCCACTTCCTCCATGGCATCGCTCCCTCGGTGGCGACGTCCACATCAATAGGACCTGCTGCTGCTTTAGCTCTCTCTCGCGCTGCTGCCCTGCTCTTGCTCTCGGTCCCCTGCCTGGTCTGCTCTTGCTATTGCTCTTGCTCACGCTGCTGCTCTCGCTCTTGCTCTTGCTTGCGATGCTGCTCTGATTTAGCTACACTTCAGTCGACTGGATTGACTTTTGGGTCAGTCGATTTTCAGGTGGTGGGGGGGGGGGGCTCGCCGGGGTGAAGGAAGAACCAGCCGCAACGGGGGGGGGGGCTCGCCGGAGAGATACCCCACTATCTATCTTAGGGTTCAGGATGGGGGCGGTGGTCGCCGACGATGGCGGGGCGGTGGCGTTGGGATCGCCGGAGAAAATGCTCGGCACAGGGTGGCCTAGAGGGATGGCCGGGGCGACGGCAGACCGGCGGTGGGGAGTGTTTTCGGGGCGGGCGGGGCGGTGCACCGCCGGCCGTGGGCGGCGGGGGGCTGCTGTTTGGCCGGCTCAGGGGGGTGGAGGTTGAAGATGAACCGCAAGCCCTTGATTTTGTATCCAACAGCTGCAAAATCGACTGACCAGAGATGAAAAAGTCAGTCGACCGACGTGTAGCCTCACCTTGCTAGTGCGTTCAGTTTCGACAACAAAATTCAGTTTCGACAGTTAAGTTCAGAGATGAGCGGCTGATGTATTTTACATCTAGAACTTTGTGGTTATGTATTTTACGTCATGTATTGGAGATGCTATTAGAATTCCACTCAGGTTAACGTTGTTCGTTGTCTCTCTTGTCCTGCTTCAGCCTCGGCATCGTACAACTCACCGGAGCTGCTCCAACGATGAAACCCTCCATCACAGCCGAGCAGTACCTCGGGCTCCATCTCCAGACGCCTAAGATCTTCTTCCCCTCCTCCGACAGCCAAGTCAGCCGGAGCATCCTCACCGGCCAACCCAATCACGCGGAGATCGACATGGCTTCGCCAAAGAGGTTCTACACTTGTTGCATCTCTTTTTTACTCTACATGTTATATATATTGTCCACTTAGCACTCGTAGTGACGGGAAATACGATTATTTTATCCTACTATATGACAAGCAGTGAGGTACCAGGCAACTTAGCTATCCGTGATGGACTCTCTTGAACACCATCATTATTTATCTCTGCGCGTTTTAGCTGTGCATTTGTCGATGGGCCTAGGAGTTGAGCTAGTATGGCAGTGGCCTGGGTCCAAAGTAATAGAAGTAGCACAAAAACATTTTTTAGTGTAGGATTTTCCTTGGTCAAGCCTGCCTACTAGAATCGCCAGTGCTTGAAAGGAAAAGTGAATGAAAAACATCGGAATTGGAAAGTTTCCTATGGTACTACTTTTCATGAATTTGGTGCAAAGGAATGGAGCAAAGGAAAACTGTAGGATTTGTTCCTTTATTGTCTCCTTGAAAGAAAAACCGTAGGAATTCTAATTTCCACTTCTCCTCCTTTTCATATTCCTATTCATCAAGCACAAGACTAAGAGATAGTAGCATAATAGCATTATAACCGTACATTTTCTTGTGGTTTGACTTAACCTAACCATGCTTTTTTGCATCCCGTGATCTTCCAATTGTTGTGAATCAAACACCCAGATTGGCAGAAATCGTGTGTTTTTAAATTCTCTATTTTGCACGTGCATTCCTATCCTATTCCTGTCTATTTCCTATCCCTGCATTGTTAGAATCCTCAAATTCAAACAAGCCCTTACTCAATTACTTCTGTTACAGATATGTGTCAAAGAAAACCTTGTGTGGTTTGTCCTGCTCCTGGTGGTGCTGTGTTCCACCCCAGCTCAGCTGCTCCAACGATGGAAGGGTTCACCACAGCAGGGATCCGCTCTCCAAACCGTCTTTCGCCGCCTCAGATCTTCTTCCCCGCCGCTGGCAGCCACGACAACTACATTACCATCATCAACTGAGCAGATGACCTTGAGGACTACACGGGTCCGCAAGAGAGGTCACACTCTTCCGTGTCTGCTTACGTTATGCGTCACTTAATATGATGACATGCTGAAACTTGAGTTTTTAAATGGTTGTGAGGTACATATTGGGGCAGCAATCAGTACTATCTGTCTACTATCTGGTTAATCTCCGGTGTCTACTATGAGTTTCATGTTGGGTGCAAACAAACATTAAAGGAGCCATTATCTGTATTTTTTAACTAAAGCTATTATCTGCCTGCTATCATTGGTTTTGGGTCTATCCACAGTTTGCAACCATCACTCTGGATTTGTGCATGCACTCCTTACATAATCTCACTATGTTTTATTCCTATGCATGCCAGTTATTGTACACAATGGAACTGATCATGTAGAGCAAATGAGACGAGCCTTGCGTGGCAATAAAATTTCATGCAGACGTCGTTCCATGGTGGGCGCAAAGGCAGCCCCCCTCCACCCACTTCGGATCGTAATCAAGAGGAAGATAACTGTTATGAGGGGGATTCAGAAGGAGAAGACCACTCCTATTTACCCCATGAGGTCTTCGCTCTAACTTGGCATGCTGATGTTGGTAATATCATGCATATGGTGCCTTGCATTGCTTACTGTATACATTAAAGATGTCATCTGCTTAGTTTAGACATGCTTTGTGTCAATGCCATCTGTTTAGTTTCTTTATCGTATATGTGAATCATGCAATGCCATCTTGTCTAGCCAGGCATCATATATGTGAATTTTGCAATGCCACCTTGGTTAACCAGTCATCTTATATGTGAATTATATCATGCCATCATTTTTTTATTACGTGTTAAATTTGTCAACAATTTTAGTACATTCAATTACTCTTCCTGTGCATCAGCCATTTGGCACGGTCATGGAAAAATCTGGAGTGGAAACAAGGTCTTCAGAGCAGACAATGCTATCTGACAAAGCGCATGTCTTGCTGGTTACCGATAGCTCCTCAGAGGAGGATTCAGAGACAGATGACCAGTCATATTTCCCCCCGAGGTGCATGCCCTAACTTGGCAGGGTTATGTTGCTCATATCATGCGTATGGTATCTTGCATTGCTATGTCATTTGCTTAGTTTAGACATGCTTTGTGTGAATGCCACATGTTTAGTGTCTAATTACCATATATGTGAATTATGCAATGCCATCTTGTTGCAAGACATTATATATGTGAATTATGCAATGTTATCTTGTTGCAAGGCATTATGTATGTGAATTATGCAATGCCATGCTGTTTAGGCAAGCGTCATATATGTGAATTATATCATGCCATCCTTTTTTTTGTATTTCTCATTGCTTTTGTCGACAATGTTTGTATATTCAACTGCTCTTCCTGTGCATCAGCCATTTGAATTGGTGATGGAGAAATCTGGAGTGAAAACAAGGTCTTCAGAGTAGACAATGCTACCTGCTGAAGCAGATATCTTGCTGGTTACAGATAGCTCTTCAGAGGAGGATTCAGAGGCAGATGACCAGTCCTATTATCCCCCTGAGGTGTATGCTCAAACTTGGCAGGGTTATATTACTCATATAATGCATATGTTGTATTGCAATGCTTAGTTTTTACATCATATACACAATATTGAATGCCATCTCCTTAGTTGACACATCATATATGCGATTGCCCTCCGCTCACTTCCTTAGTATATAAATCATATATTTGAATTATGTCATGCTATGGTGTTTACATAGACAGCATGTATCTGAATTATGGCATGCCAACCCATTTTCTAAAGACATAATATAGTTATATCATCTCATCCTGTTTACATAGTCATCATATTTAAATTATGTCATTCTATCTGTGAATTATATCATGCCATCATGTTTCCATCGACGGCATGTTTGTGATTTATGGCATGCCAACCACTTTAATAGACACGTCATATACTTATATCATGTCATCCTGTTTACATAGTCATCATATTTTGAAGTATGTCATTCTATCCTGTTTAGTTAGCCATCATACATGTGAAATTGTGTCATGCTATCCTGTTTAATTATCCATCATATATGTGAAATTATGTCCTGCTATTCTGTTTGCTTAGACAACATAAATGTGAATTATTTCATGCCCTGTTTTCTTCCCTACTATCCATTGCACCTGTCTATCTTACAATGTCTGTACATTCAATTACTTTTCTTGTTTGTCAGCCATTTCAATTGGAGGGAGTGATGGCAGTACCTGTGGGAGTAAAAACACGGTCTTTAGAAAAGATCGTGCTACCTGTTGATGCAGGTAGAACCATGGTTGTACTTGCCCAAGAACCAGTCCCACCACACATAACCCACACTCATGCAGATTGTACCCCTACCTAGTTGGACAGAGAACCAGCTACATGTGTTTGGCTGTTTGCTGTTGTAACTTGCTCTATGTTGATTTTAGTTTCAATTGAATAAACAATTATGTTCTCATGCCATGCACATTACAAGTGTTGTTATTGTTGTGTAGTTTCCCACACTTATATTCTGTCTATGCTGCTTTGTCTTAAATAGATATGATTCGAACTGTATCTATCTTGATTTGGCAACATAAACTAGAATGATATAGACCATACAGTGACCATACTACATAGATATATGTTTGTTTTATGTTGTTATCATGTCCACCTTACTACTGAACTGGTAAACCTGAGATGTGTTTCTTTGTTTCTCTTTTAGAACACGGATAAAATATTGGAGAAGAGTACCCTGTTATGCAATGGTAAAGGAAGTAATGCAGATAAGGTTCAAGATAGTGAGACATCCCTGTTGGTCTCCAAGAAAGCTGATAAAAACTATATTGAAGACACTGAGACAACCCCAAAGTCCTGTCTTGATGTAGTATTCGAGTTACTGGCTACCACTGCTGGCACCAGCTCTTCGAACTCGTTGCCTGAATCAGTTCAGCTTCTTGAGTCTCAACTTCAAGTTGAAAGACATCGATCAGATGTTATGTGACAGGAAGCCGAAGGACTGAGGAAGTCCCTGCAGAATTCAGATACATACTTTCTGGTGCAACAGCAAGCGCTGGAGGACTTAAGCGCCAAACAAGAGAAAGTTAATAAGCTTGCTAAGCATCTTGCCAGCATTATGGGTACCCAGGATATTGTTTCTTGAGCTCTTCTGAAGTGGTTTCAGTTCTGGACTTGTTTTGCTGCGGCGTTTATATGCTGCTGTGTTCCCTATATTTGCACTGGTGGCGAATTTTGATGCCGAGTGGATGTAATATGTGTAATAGCCGTGATAGCCTAGTGTAAGTTGCTTGCTTATTTATTTCCTTGTTGTCTTGTTTATTTGTTTGCTTGTAGTCAGTGCAGTTCTTTTTCTGTGGTTTGCTAGTGGCTGCAATAACCTATTTTTTAAAACTAGGCCACAATAACCATGGGCTAATATTTACTATAGTGACACTGGGCCTCCTACGGGCCATAGAAACTGTGGGCCTTCTACGGGCCGTATAAACAGTGGGCCTTCTACGGGCCGTAGAAACATGGGCCTTCTACGAGCCGTATCATCAATGGGCCTTCTACGGGCCGTATCATCAATGGGCCTTCTACGGGCCGTATCATCAATGGGCCTTATACGGGCCGTATGATCGATTGGCCAAACATGGGCCGAACAGACCGCATTCTGGCCATAAACGGGCTAGAGTTGGAATCATCCGTTCATGGGCCGACCATAACGGGCCATCGTTAATAGCCATATTTGATGACGCTATGAACACGGCCCAATGTATTAACGGACCACAAATGGGCCGACTGTAACCACGAGCTGAATTTGGCCCACATGCAGAAAATGACAGTAACGGGCCGTAAGTAAACGAATGCTGGAAATGAGCCCAAGAATAAATGGGCTCTGAAGAAGGCCAGAAGATAACATGGGCTGGAAACGGCCCAACAGTATAACGGGCCGTTAATGGGTATAAAGTGATACACTGTTCATCACGGGCCAGTTTCACCACGGGCCGTTAACGGGTGTAAAGTGATACACTGTTCATTACGGGCCAGTTTCACCACGGGCCGTTAATAGGCCAAGAGTTACATAGGGCCTC
Source organism: Triticum aestivum (assembly GCF_018294505.1). Classification (NCBI taxonomy): domain Eukaryota; kingdom Viridiplantae; phylum Streptophyta; class Magnoliopsida; order Poales; family Poaceae; genus Triticum; species Triticum aestivum. The sequence continues at coordinate 460,450,831 of NC_057794.1, forward strand.
ATATGGGTCGAAAGACGTCATGGGCCATACATGGGCCAGAACTGAAAACGGGCTGGAATCGTATTGGATGGCCCAGATGACGCTACTGGGCCTAATTCGTATAGGGCATAACGGGCCTTGGGGTTAGCGGGCTGTAAATGGGCTATATTTGAATAGGCCGTTAACAGGCTTTCCATGGGCCGGCCCGCCAGCTTTTGACCAAGTCAAACGAGCCGGCCTTTACACAGGAATGGGCCTCTGTTGGGCCGTGCCACATGTCGATGTATCATAGGCGCCTATCTGACCCACTGAGGAGCTGACACGTGTTTCGTCCGGCCAACAAGAATTTTACACGTGGAAATTTCCCATTGGTCTGGGCTGTTAACGGGTTATCGGATCCAAAACCCGACCCGATAGCTTAACAGCGTTCCGTTACGGTGGATGCCACGTGTCGGTAACCCTTGACGAAAGCACTTCTGTGATGCGCGATTTATCATCATGGAAGTGGACACTTCCGTGATGATAATTTTGGTAATGTCATGGAACACTTCTATGACAACACATGTATGACTATCTTGATTCTGTCATAAATTTGTCATGGATGTACATGCATGACAAAAAAGCGACCTACTGTGACAAACACGTATCATCACGGAAGTGTATTTTTTGTAGTGTGGTCAGCTTGAAGTTGTTGCTGCTTCTTTTTTAGGCTCCTTGCAGTGGCTATTAGCTGGCGCTTAAAGCACTCCTGTTCGAGAGGTTCCTCAGGTATGATAAAATCTTTGTTGCCGAGGCTCACCTCCTCCTTGGAGAGTGGGAGATAACTACTGTCCTCCCAGTCTTCGTTTATGGCCTGTTCATTAGGGCTAACTTGCCCATCTTCCCGATCGTCCTGTTTGACAGTTCATTTGTCGGGATCTTCTCTGTCTTCGGCACCGTCCGGAGTGTTATCCTCTCCCGTGCCGGTGTTTTGGTTGTATCGCAGGAGGTTCATCCTCAATTGTATCTTCTTTGTCATCATCGTTAGTTCTTTTAGGTGTATCCACCATGTACACGTCGTAAGAAGAGGTGGTCATCCAGCGTCCGGAAAATGGTGGGTCTTGGCCCTGCTCCTCATCGACATCGTTGTCCATACCGTCGATGTCTTCAGAGCCATAATCGAGCGTGTCGGTTAAGTCTTCGACAGTGGCTGTGAAGTGGGCGGTGGGTGGGAAGCGAAATTCTCCGTCATCAGCCTCCAGTTCGAATCTGATATAATTCGGCTATGAGCCCTCCGCTAAGGATAGTGCTCTTAACGAGTTTAACACGTCGCCTAAAGGCGAGTGCCGGAAGATCTCCGCGGAGATGAATTCGACGATCGATGACCGATCAAGCTCGACATACGTGGACGCACAAGATTCGGAACCTGTAGCTGGAGACGACTCCATGGTTCCGGTGACACGGATGTCACTTGAAGTTAGGTCTGTGTGCGGCTCCGACACCATTGAGTCTGCGGCTCCTCTGGCAGGGTTGAGTTTCGCGTCCTCGGATGGTGCAATCTACTTCGGATCTAAGGCCAGAGCAGCCATAGGTACTATCTCCTGGGTATGGTCTGATGACAGATTTACGTCATGTTCACCATGGCGGCAGGGAGCGGTTGCCGTGGTCTCGAATCCGTCGAAGATCAAGTCTCCGCGGATATCTGCGACGTAGTTCAAGCTTCCAAATCAGACCTGATGGCCAGGGGCGTAGCTTTCGATCTGTTACAGATGGCCAAGCGAGTTGGCCCGCAGTGCAAAGCCACCGAATACGAAGATCTGCCCGGGAAGGAAGACTTCCCCTTGGACAGTGTCGTTGTGGATGATCGAAGGAGCCATCAGACCTTTTGACGACGACACAGTGGAACTCTCAATGAAAGCACCAATGTCGGTGTCAAAACCGGCGGATCTCGGGTAGGGGGTCCCGAACTATGCGTCTAAGGTCGATGGTAATAGGAGACAAGGGACACAATGTTTACCCAGGTTCGGGCCCTCTCCATGGAGGTAATACCCTCCTTCCTGCTTGATTGATCTTGATGAATATGACTATTACAAGAGTTGATCTACCACGAGATCGTAATGGCTAAACCCTAAAAGTCTAGCCTGTCTGACTATGATTATGAGGATTTCTTTCTACGGACCTAGCCCTCCAGTTTATATAGACACCGGAGGGATCTAGGGTTACATAAGGTCGGTTACAGAGAAAGGAATCTTCATATTTGGACGCCAAGCTTGCCTTCCATGCCAAGGAGAGTCCCATCCGAACACGGGTAGAGTCTTCGGTCTTCGTATCTTCATAGCCCATCAGTCCGGCCCATGTCTAATAGGTCGGACGCCCGAGGACCCCTTAGTCCAGGACTCCCTCAGTGGGGTCGGGCCCTGCCGACGTAGAACACTAGGCCTACTCCCAGATCTCCTTTCTATAGGATGTTTGCGTGTCAAGGGGGACTCCTGAGCATCGCGACTCAGGAGCCTAACTGACCACGTAGCCCCTCAATCCCTGGTCCGTCCTAGTGACCCGGACGGCCCAATGGCAGCTGAGGTATGCGCGGGGTCGGGCCCTGCCAACGTAGAACATAAAGCAAATGGAAAGGAAATCACAGAATTTCAAAGCAAATATTACAAGACATATTGTTCTCCTGAAACCAAACATAAGTTTAACACCTCCATGAGGCATGGTGTGTATTGCAGAAACTAAAAAGTAAAGGAGTCGTCAGCAAGCCATCTTGTCATTCCCGGATGCCGCCATCGGGCACAAGGGATGCTTCTCCTGTAGTGGCGTTGCCCTCGCCTGCACCACCCGTCGGAGTTGCAGGATCAGCAGCACCGCCAGTTGAAGGAACGATATCGAAGGCGTGAAACCTCTTCAGCAGGGCCTCCTCCTGGCTCTTCACGGCTTTGGCAGCAACTGCGTAGTGCTCGACATCCACAGGTTCTAGCAGCTCGTCAAGGTGGGCGGTGGGATCGCGAAAAAGGAGGTGGCTGAAGGCACGCATCAACACGGCTGAAGAAAGAATGCGGGCTTCTTCCACCACCAAGGGGCCGACACCGCTCATGACTTCCTCAAGCGCCTCGACCAGATAAGGAAGTAGCTGGGTGGGGCCCTCGCCGGCGGTTGCGAATGGCTCCTCCAAGCCCTTCTCGTAGAGCGACCGCAGTGCCTTGCGGGACCTCTCCTCGATGAGCTTGAAGGCGGCGCGGTCCTCGGCCAGGACCTTCGCCTTGGCATCAAGCTCGGCTTTCTCTGCTTCCATCTCCCGCTTCAGCTTCTCTAGCCAGCTGCGGTCCATGGTCTACGCCTTCCCCAACTGTTCCAGCTCAGTGTCGTGACCCCTGACGGCGTCCTCTTGGGCCTTCATCCTCTCCTCCTCCTCCTTGCGGCCATGAGCTTCTCCCGCACGCTCGTTGCGCAGAGTCTTCAATTCAGCCTCCAGCATGGCAGCAATCCTGGGCGGCCCCAACATCTTTCAGTGCCACCTCGTGAGCGGTCACAGCCTGAGCGGCGGCCTGCTTGTCCTTCTCAGAGGTTGCCGCCGCCTGGCTCAGCGCCGCCCGAATGGACACGTCTGAGTGAAGCCAGCCAAAGAACAGTTCCAGGTGCCTGACTACCAGGCGGGGGTCGGTGCCCCGAAGGTCTTCTCGCAGCAGGGTCATTGCAGAAAGAGCACGCTCCAGGATGTCAAGGGAGGCGAAGGGACCCGGAGATTGCGGTGCGGCAAGAGGGGGAGGAGTCGACGTCATCACCATGGCCTGGGAGGCCAGAAGCTCCTCAGCTTTGAGGACCCCAGCGCCTATGCCAGACGTTGGCACCTCCGGAGCCAGCGGGGCCACGGGGGCTGACTCCCCTCGAGGATGCTCTCCCAAGCCTCGCGAGGATGATCGGGCCGGAGAAGCGTGAGCACTGTCATAGCCCTTGTCCACGGAGAAGGGTGCGGCCACCATAGGCAATCTGGTCCCGAGCAGCACCGCCTCTTCCTCCTTCCTCTTATTCGCTGCGGGCGATGGCCTAATCAAGCAGCAGAGAAGCATCAAGGATAAGCAGCAGAAGTAAGAATAGGACATGACAAGAACACTTACTGGTCCACCGCAGTATAGTTCCTCCGCTTCTTAAGCTTGAAGCCTGAGAGCCTGGCAGCCTAAGGCACAGGCGTGCGGGCTCCAGGAGCGGAAGCGGGGGTAGCAGATGGACCGGAAGCAGCTCCAAGCGGTGTCGGGGCAGGAGCGTCGTCTCGGGAGATCAACACCGACCTGCCTCTCGTCGGAACGTCGACCGGTTGGCCTTGGGCCTCAAGGACCCCCAGCCACGGGCAGCTCCTCCCTCTTCGGGGGGGGGGGGGCATCAGCCTCGTCATCACCATCAGGCAAGGTGCGGAGGATGTCTGCCTTGCGTAAGGGGGAGGTCTTCCCCGCCCCTTCGTGGGTCGCCTCCGAGTCACGCTCCTCCTCTCCCTCTTCTTCCTCCTCACCCTCCTCACGAGACTCGCCCGAAGACACGACCATCGGAGTTCTCGCCACCAGAATGTCGGTGGGCGCAGGCGGCACAAGCCCATGCTCGTCGAAGGCAGGCAGAGCGGTGACGACCTCCGCCCCATCCAGGCGGCAGTACAGGGGAACAAGGCCATAAGCGGGTACCCTTGGTCGTCCCCGACCAAGGAATGAAGAGCCGAGTGCAATTGCTCACTGGAAAGGAGCCCCGGGCGCAGGCGAAGGTAGTCCCCTCCTTCTCCAAGTTTCCACAGTGGGTGCAGGCGCAACTAGAGGGGAGCCACGCATTGCGCCATGAATTCTTGGGCAATCATGGACCCCCGTCAGCTTCGCTGTCCTTGAATCGTCGGGCTTCAGGTTGGCGGTCATCGTCTTCAGCTTCCGCGTCGCCCGTGGGTCGGTGAGCTTCGTGCAAAGCCACCCCTCATGGGACACAGGCATCTCCGACGACAGCACCAGCTGGGGGTGGACGTGCTTGGCGTCCATCAGGACCCATTTGCTCCTGAAGCCCTCGGCCTTCTTCCCAGCCTTCGAGATGGCATTGGTCTTGTTGGCCGTGACGAAGCCAACACACCCCGAGCAGGGGCCTCCTTAAGCCGGAGAAAGAAGAAGTGGCGCAGCAGCGCCATGGACTGCATCACCCCGACATACGCCTGGTAGTAGAAGGTGAAAATCGACAGAACAAGGACGAAGTTGGGATGAAGTTGACGGGCATGGATCTTCTAGTGACTGAGGACGGAGTAGAAGAAGTCGGAGAAGGGGGGAACCAACCCGGCGACGATGCTACTCGTGAAGAAGGGGTAGAAGGTGCTACCAGAGTCCTCAGGCTCGGTGGAGCCGGCCCAGAGCACAGTCTTCCTCTTCTAGTCACCCTCCGCCATCATCAAGCACACACTGGCCAGGATCTTCTCCGGCACGCTCGGCGCCTCAAGCGCGGGCTCGTACCAGGATGGCGAAGGGGTAGCCCGGGCTTTCTTGGGCGCCATTGACGCCAAGCTCGAAGGTCTGGGTGGATCTGGAGTATCAGGAAGCGAAGGGCAAGAAAGGGGATCTGGAGCAAGACAAAGGAAAGCAATGAAGGCAAATGTAGCCCGCGCCAACATTTTGTTAGGCAGGCAGTTGCCGAGGCAGCATGGGGAAGCAGGGACGCCCATGTCCAATCAACCGCCACGCGTCAACCGAGGCCGCAGGCTATTAGGGCCTGTGGCGCCCCACACTTGCCCCTTGGCTTCGCCTCGAAGCCAAGTATGAGCGTGCCTTAGGCCAGGGGGCTACTGTCGGCGTTCTGGGAATAGGGGTACCCAGACTTGCCTGCCTGCGACGCACGTCGTGGCTCCACCAGCGGCCCTGTGCGGCCCATCTTCACCAGCAAGCACTCAAGACCCTCGCGAGGGGCCAAGCCTCGTGAGGCGGACGATGCAAGACCTCCTCGGGGGCAGCCTCATCAGGCTAGCTCACGAGGGGCAGAGAGATCAAGGCAAGGGAGACCTCGCGAGGTCCCTGTGATGTAAGCCATGACAACCAAGGCCAGGCGGGTGCCAGCGCGCAGTGTCCTCAATTCCTCTTTGGTGCTAAAGAGGCAAGCTCAGGCACGGAGTCCCGAGGCATCAAGCAAAGGTTTCCATATCGGTGCAACAAGACCAAGACCAGCAAGACCAGCAGGACGGAGGTCACCGTGGAGCCCAAGACGGTATCACCACCAGAGCCTTTGGCAGGCGAAGACTACTTTTGTCAGGATAACTTGTACTAGCTGCCCCCTTCAAACTTGGCCGTTGTGGGATCCCTTCCCGCTCAATATTTGGGAAGAGCACCAGGGCCTCTATAAATAGGACTAGCCACCACCTTAGCAATGGGAGAGGATCATTCAGACCACCAGACACCACACAAGCTCGCCAAGCACAAGAACACCTCTCCCCAGGAGGCCATTCTTCCCCTTGTAACTGTTCATCCTCAGTCCACGAGGCAATCCACCACACCACACTGGAGTAGGGTATTATGATACGTCCATTTTGCATCATGCTTTTATATTGATATTTATTGCATTATGGGCTGTTATTACACATTATGTCACAATACTTATGCCTATTCTCGCTTATTTTATAAGGTTTACATGAGGAGGGAGAATGCCGACAACTGGAATTCTGGGTTGGAAAATGAGCAAATATTAGAGACCTATTCTGCGCAACTCCAAAAGTCCTGAAACTCCACGGGAATTATTTTTAGAATATATAAAAAATATTGGGTGAAGAAAGTACTAGAGGGGGCCACCCACCATCCACGAGGGTGGGGGCGCCCCCTTGCCTCGTGGGCCCCCTGGCAGGCCTCCGGTGCCCATCTTCTGCTATATGAGGTCTTTCATATGAGAAAAAAATCAGAAGCTAGCTCACGCGATGAAACTCCGCCACCACAAGTCAGAACCTTGGCGGAACCAATCTAGGGCTCCGGTGGAGCTGTTCTGCCGGGGAAACTTCCCCCCTGGAGGGGGAAATCATCACCATCGATTCTCTCATCAGGAGGGGGTCAATATCCATCAACATCTTCACCAGCACCATCTCATCTCAAAGCCTAGTTCATCTCTTGTATCCAATCTTTGTCACAAAGCCTCAGATTGGTACCTGTGGGTTGCTAGTAGTGTTGATTACTCCTTGTAGTTGATGCTAGTTGGTTTATTCGGTGGAAGATCATATGTTCAGATCCTTTATGCATATTAATACCCCTCTGATTATGAACATGAATATGATTTGTGAGTAGTTACGTTTGTTCCTGAGGACATGGGAGAAGTCTTGCTATAAGTAGTCATGTGAATTTGGTATTCGTTTGATATTTTGATGAGATGTATGTTGTCTCTCCTCTAGTGGTGTCATGTGAACGTCGACTACATGACACTTCACCATTGTTTGGGCCTAGGGGAAGGCATTGGGAAGTAATAAGTAGACGATGGGTTGCTAGAGTGATAGAAGCTTAAACCCTAGTTTATGAGTTGCTTCATAAGGGGCTGATTTGGATCCATATGTTTCATGCTATGGTTAGGTTTACCTTAATACTTCTTTTTTAGTTGCGGATGCTTGCAATAGGGGTTAATCATAAGTGGGATTCTTGTCCAAGGAAGGGAAGTACCCAAGCACCGGTCCACCCACATATCAAATTATCAAAGTACCGAACACGAATCATATGAACGTGATGAAAACTAGCTTGACGATAATTCCCATGTGTCCTCGGGAGCGTTTTCCTTTATATAAGAGTTTTTCCAGGCTTTTCCTTTGCTTCAAAAAGGATTGGGCCATCTTGCTGCACCTTATTTGCTTTCTTTACTTGTTACCCGTTACAAATTACGTTATCACAAAACTATCTATTACCGATAATTTCAGTGCTTGCAGAGAATACCTTACTGAAAATTGCTTATCATTTCCTTCTGCTCCTAGTTGGGTTCGACACTCTTACTTATTGAAAGGACTACGATAGATCCCATACAATTGTGGGTCATCAAGACTCTTTTCTGGCACCGTTGCCGGGGAGTGAAGCGCCTTTTGTAGGTGGAATTTGGTAAGGAAAAATTTATATAGTGTGCTGAAATTTACTGTCACTTGTTACTATGGAAAGTAATCCTTTGAGGGGCTTGTTCGGGGTATCTTCACCCGACCAGTAGAGCAAAGAGTTGCTCCTCAACCTATTGAACCTACTGAAAATGTTTACTTTGAAATTCCTTCAGGTATGATAGAGAAACTGTTAGCTAATCCATTAACAGGTGATGGAACATTACATCCCGATTTGCACCTAATCTATGTGGATGAAGTTTGTGGATTATTTAAGCTTGCAGGTATGCCCGAGGATGTTATCAAGAAGAAGGTCTTCCCTTTATCTTTGAAGGGAAAGGCGTTGACATGGTTTAGGCTATGTGATGATATGGGATCATGAAACTACAACCGATTGAAATTGGAACTTCATCAGAAGTTTTATCCTATGAATCTTGTTCATCGTGATCGTAATTATATATATAATTTTTGGCCTCGTGAAGGAGAAAGCATCGCTCAAGCTTGGGGGAGGCTTAAGTCAATGTTATATTCATGCCCCAATCATGAGCTCTCAAGAGAAATTATTACTCAATTTTTTTATGCTCGGCTTTCTCTCAATAATCGCTCCATGCTCGATACTTCTTGTACTGGCTCCTTTATGATGAAGACTATTGAATTCAAATGGGATTTATTGGAAAGAATTAAACAAAACTTTGAAGATTGGGATCTCGACGAAGGTAAGGAGTCAGGTATAATACCTAAGTTTGATTGTGTTAAATCTTTTATGAATACCGATGCTTTCCGTGAATTTAGCACTAAATATGGACTTGACTCTGAGATAGTAGCTTCTTTCTGTGAATCCTTTGCTACTCATGTTGATCTCCCTAAGGAGAAGTCATTTAAATATAATCCTCCCATTGAAGTAAAAGTAGTTGCACCTATTAAAGTTGAAGAAAATACTATCACTTATAATGATTCTATTGTTCCTACTGCTTATATTGAGAAACCACCTTTCCTTGTTAGAATAAAGGATCATGCTAAATCTTCAACTGTTGTTCGTAAGAGTAATACTAGAACACCTACACCCTCTGAGCAAATTAAAGTTGAACCTAGTATTGCTATGGTTAAGGATCTCTTGGCCAATAATATTGATGGGCATGTTATTTACTTCTGTGATGAAGCCGCTAGAATTGCTTAACCCGATACTAAAAATAAACATAGACCTGTTGTAGGCATGCCTATTATTTCTATTAAAATAGGAGATCATTGCTATCATGGCTTGTGTGATATGGGTGCTAGTGCAAGTGCAATACCTCATTCCTTATATAAAGAAATTATGCATGATATTGCACTCGCTGAAATAGAGGAAATTGTTGTTACAATTAAGCTTGCCAATAGAGACACTATTTCACCAGTTGGGATTGTTAGAGATGTTGAAGTCTTGTGTGGGAAAGTTAAATATCCTGCTGATTTTCTTGTTCTTGATTTCCCACAAGATTAGTTTTGTCCCATTATATTTGGTAGACCCTTCTTGAATACTGTCAATGCTAAGATAGATTGCAAAAAGATGTTGTTACTATTGGTTTGGGGGATATGTCTCATGAGTTTTATTTTGCTTAATTTCGTAGACAACCCCATGATATAGAATTGCCTAGTAAATATGAAATTATTGTTCTTGATTCTATTGCCGTGCCTCCTAATGGTCCTTTAGAACAATATTTGCTAGACCATGAAAATGATATGTTTATGAATGAAAGAAGGGAAATAGATGAAGTATTCTTTAAACAGGGACCTATTTTGAAACATAACTTGTCTGTTGAAATCCTTGGGGACCCTCCTCCACCCAAGGGTGATCCCATGTTTGAGCTTAAACCTTTACCTGATACTGTTAAATATGCTTATCTTGATGAGAAAGAGATATATCCTGTTATTATTTGTGCTAACCTTTCAGAGCATGAAGAAAAGAAATTATTGAAAACTCTGAAGAAGCACCATGCTTCTATTGGATATACTCTTGATGATCTTAAGGGCATTAGTCCCACTCTATGCCAGCACAAAATAGAATTGAAGAAAGACGCAAAACCGGTTGTTGATCACCAACGACGATTAAATCCTAAGATGAAAGAAGTGGTAAGAAAATAAATACTAAAGCTTCTAGAGGCAGGTATAATTTATCCCGTCGCTGATAGTCAGTGGGTAAGTCCTGTCCATTGTGTCCCTAAGAAGGGAGGTATTACTGTTGTTCCTAATGATAAAGATGAATGGATTCCACAAAGAATTGTTACATGTTATAGAATGGTAATTGATTTCCGCAAATTAAATAAAGCTCCTAAAAAGGATCATTACCCTTTACCTTTTATTGATCAAATGCTAGAAAGATTATCCAAACATACACATTTTTGCTTTCTAGATGGTTATTCTAGTTTCTCTCAAATACCCATGTCAAAAGAGGATCAAGAAAAGACAACTTCTACTTGCCCTTTCGGTACCTTTGCTTATAGACGTATGTGTTTTGGTGTATGCAATGCACCTGCTACCTTTCAAAGATGTATGACTGCTATATTCTTTGACTTTTGTGAAAAGATTGCTGAGGTTTTCCTGGATGATTTCTCCGTTTATGGAACTTCTTTTGATGATTGCTTAAGCAACCTTGATCGAGTTTTGCAGAGATGTGAAGAAACTAATCTGGTCTTAAATTGGGAGAAGTGCTGCTTTATGGTCAATAAAGGTATTGTCTTGGGGCATAAAATTTATGAATGAGGTATTGAAGTTGATAAAGCTAAAGTTGATGCTATTGAAAAGATGTCGTGTCCTGAAGACATCAAAGGTATAAGAAGTTTCCTTGGTCATGCCGGATTTTATAGGAGGTTCATTAAGGACTTCTCTAAAATTTCTCGGCCTCTGACTAATCTCTTACAAAAAGATGTTCCATTTGTCTTTGATGATGATTGTGTAGAAGCATTTGAAATACTTAAGAAAGCTTTGATTTCTGCACCTATTATTCAGCCCCCTGATTGGAATTTACCATTTGAAATTATGTGTGATGCTAGTGATTATGCTGTAGGGCTGTTTTAGGACAAAGGGTTGATAAGAAATTAAATGTTATCCAATATGCTAGTAAGACTCTGGACAGTGCCCAAAGAAATTATGCTACTACTGAAAAGGAATTTCTAACAGTTGTATTTGCTTGTGATAAGTTCAGACCCTATATTGTTGATTCTAAAGTAACCGTTCACACTAATCCTGCTGCTATTAAATACCTTATGGAAAAGAAAGATGCTAAACCCAGACTTATTAGATGGGTTCTCTTGCTTCAGGAATTTGATTTGCATATTATTGATAGAAAGGGAGCTGAGAACCCCGTTGCAGACAACTTGTCTAGGCTAGAGAATGTTCTTGATGACCCACTACCTATTGATGATAGCTTTCCTGATGAACAATTAGCTATCATAAATGCTTCTCGTACTGCTTCATGGTATGCTGATTATGCTAATTACATTGTTGCTAAATTTATACCACCTAGTTTCACATACCAGCAAAAGAAAAAGTTTTTCTATGATTTAAGACATTACTTCTGGGATGACCCACATCTTTATAAAGAAGGAGTAGATGGTGTTATTAGACGTTGTGTACCTGAGCATGAACAGGAACAGATCCTATGCAAGTGTCACTCCGAGGCTTATGGAGGGCACCACGCTGGAGATAGAACTGCACATAAGGTATTGCAATCGGGTTTTTATTGGCCTACTCTCTTCAAGGATGCCCGTAAGTTTGTCTTGTCTTGTGATGAATGTCAAACAATTGGTAATATTTGTAGACATCAAGAAATGCCTATGAATTATTCACTTGTTATTGAACCATTTGATGTTTGGGGCTTTGATTATGTGGGACCGTTTCCTACCTCTAATGGGTATACTCATATTTTTGTTGTTGTTGATTACGTTACTAAGTGGGTAGAAGCAATTCCAACTAGTAGTGTTGATCATAACACCTCTATTAAGATGCTGAAAGAAGTTATTTTTCCGAGGTTTGGAGTCCCTAGATACCTAATGACTGATGGTGGTTCACATTTTATTCATGGTGCCTTTCATAAAATTCTTGCTAAGTATGATGTTAATCATAGAATTGCATCTCCATATCATCCACAGTCTAGCGGTCAAGTAGAACTAAGTAATAGAGAGCTTAAATTAATTTTGCAAAAGACTGTTAATAGATCTAGAAAGAATTGGTCAAAGAAACTTGATGATGCATTATGGGCCTATAGAACTGCATATAAAAATCCTATGGGTATGTCTCCATATAAAATGGTTTATGGAAAAGCATGTCACTTACCTCTCGAACTAGAACATAATGCATATTGGGCCATTAAAGAGCTCAATTATGATTTCAAACTTGCCGGTGAGAAGAGGCTTTTTGACATTAGCTCACTTGATGAATGGAAAACCCATGCCTATGAGAATGCCAAACTGTTTAAAGAAAAAGTTAAAAGATGGCATGGCAAAAGTATACAAAAACGCGAGCTTAATGTAGGTGATTATGTATTGTTATACAACTCTTGTTTAAGATTTTTTGCAGGCAAACTCCTCTCTAAATGGGAAGGTCCTTACATTATCGAGGAGGTCTATCATTCTGGGGCCATAAAAATCAACAACTTCGAAGGCACAAATCCGAGGGTGGCGAACGGTCAAAGAATCAGACATTATATCTCAGGTAATCCCATAAATGTTGAAACTAATGTTATTGAAACCGTAACCCGGAGGAATACATAAGGGACACTTTCCAGAATGTTTCAGATTCCGAAAAGGAAGAGGTATGTGGTACAGTAAGTAAACCGACTCCAAAACAGTTCTAATAGCAATTTTTCTCCATTTTGGAATATTTAAGAAAATAGGAAAATAAGAAGTAGTCCGGGAAGGACGTCATCCACGAGGGTGGAGGGCGCGCCATAGCCCCCTGGGCGCACCCCCTGCCTCGTGGGCACCTCGTGTGCTCTCCGGACTCCGATTTCTTGCACGATACTTCTTTTGGTCAGTAAAAATTCATTATATAATATCCCAAAGGTTTTGATCACCGTACCACGCAAATATCTCCTGTTTTTGTTTCGAGCTATGCCAGGATTGTCAAGGCCAGGAATCATGTCATCTCCCTCCTCCTGCAACAATGAGGGCAACGATGCTTGTCTAATGAAGATAGAGCTGAAGAGAGAGGAGCCAGGAGAGATCAACAAGGATGATGGGATCAAGAAGGCAATGGGGGATCAAGTTCCAGCAATAGAAGACGAAGACATCCTTCAATCTCATCATAATCTCCTTACCCCAACAGAGATTGAAGCTTTCAAGATGATTGAGTTAGCTCGCATTCAAAACAAGTATCTCACAAGTGAAAATATTTTGTTGAAGGAGCATATCATCACACTCAAGGGCATCATCCGCAAATTGGAGGATCTCCTACACTCGATGTGAGACTATCCATCATCGCCATCATCTTATCCACCAACAAAGAAGAACTGAGTATCTGGTATGGGCACTCCCCTTGGCAACTGCCAAGCTTGGGGGAGTGCCCCGGTATCATATCACCATCATACTTTTATATTTACTGGTTTTTTCTTAGTTCGATCCTTTTGGTAATATCTTGATCTAGTACAATAAAGTTTTAGCATAATCTAGTTTTTAGTTTTGCTTCATGATCCTTCTATGTAATCGAGTCTGTGAGCTATACATAATAAAGATTAGTGTTGAGTCAAGGGCTTGATTATCTTGCTATGATCTTGAGGGAATAAAAAGAAAAGAGAAAGAATAAAAAGAAATAAAGGGATCATATGGATCTTATACTTCACATATAAAGAGTATGATGAATAAAAGTTGTTGAGAGTTGAAAAACATAGTTTTGGTCATCTTTGCAATTAATAGGAAGTAATAAAGAAAGAGAGGTTTTCACATATAAATATACTATCTTGGACATCTTTTATGATTGTGAGCACTCATTAAAATATGACATGTTAAAGAGTTGACGTTGGACAAGGAAGACAATGTAATGGGTTATGTTTTCTTACATCTGAAATAAATTATATTGTCATGGATCATCCAATATGTTGAGCTTGCCTTTCCCTCTCATGCTAGCCAAATTCTTTGCACCAAGTAGAGATACTACTTGTGCTTCCAAATATCCTTAAACCCAGTTTTGCCATGAGAGTCCACCATATCTACCTATGGATTGAGTAAGATCCTTCAAGTAAATTGTCATTGTTTCAAGAAATAAAAATTGCTCTCTAAATATGTATGATTTATTAGTGTGGAGAAAATAAGCTTTATACGATCTTGTGATATGGAAGAAATAAAAGCGACGGACTGCATAATAAAGGTCCATATCACAAGTGGCAATATAAAGTGACGTTCTTTCGCATTAAGATTTTGTGCATCCAACCATAAAAGCACATGACAACCTTTGCTTCCCTCTGCGAAGGGCCTATCTTTCATTCTTGTCCTATACTTCATACAAGAGTCATGGTGATCTCCACCCTTCCTTTTTACATTTTATCCTTTGGCAAGCACAATGTGTTGGAAAGATCCTGATATATATATATATATATATATAGCTAATTGGATGTGAGTTTTCATTAACTATTATTGTTGACATTACCCTTGAGGTAAAAGGTTGGGAGGCAAAACTATAAGCTCCTATCTTCCTCTGTGTTCGACTAAAACTTCATAACCATAAATATTGCATGAGTGTTAGCAATTGTGAAAGACTAAATGATGGTTGAGTATGTGGACTTGCTGAAAAGCTCTTATATTGACTCTTTCCTATGTTATGATAAATTGCAATTGCTTCAATGACTGAGATTGTAGTTTGTTGGTTCTCAATGAATTTCTGATTCATACTCGAAACTGTGAATGAATTGTTACTTTAGCATAAGAGATCATATGGCAATATATATATATATATATATATATATATATATATATATATATATATGTTGTTGTTCAAAGAATGATCATGATGCCCTCATGTCCGTATTTGATTTTATCGACACCTCTATCTCTAAACATGTGGACATATTTCTTGATATTGACTTCCACTTGAGGACAAGCGAGGTCTAAGCTTGGGGGAGTTGATACGTCCATTTTGCATCATGCTTTTATATCGATATTTATTGCATTATGGGCTGTTATTACACATTATGTCACAATACTTATGCCTATTCTCTCTTATTTTATAAGGTTTACATGAAGAGGGAGAATGTCGGCAGCTAGAATTCTAGGCTGGAAAAGGAGCAAATATTAGAGACCAATTCTGCGCAACTCCAAAAGTCTTGAAACTCCACGGGAATTATTTCCAGAATATATAAAAAATATTGGGGAAGAAAGTACCAGAGGGGGCCACCCACCGTCCACGAGGGTGGGGGCGCGCCCTACCCCTTGGGCGCGCCCCCTGCCTCGTGGGCCCACTGGTAGGCCTCCGGTGCTCATCTTCTGCTATATAAGGTCTTTCGTCCGAGAAAAAAATCAGAAGCTAGCTCACGGGACGAAACTCCGCCGCCACGAGGCGGAACCTTGGCGAAACCAATCTAGGGCTCCGGCGGAGCTGTTTCGCTGGGGAAACTTCACTCCGGGAGGGGGAAATCATCACCATTGATCCTCTCATCGGGAGGGGGTCAATATCCATCAACATCTTCACTAGCACCATCTCATCTCAAACCCTATTTCATCTCTTGTATCCAATCTTTGTCCCAAAGCCTCAAATTGGTACCTGTGGGTTGCTAGTAGTGTTGATTACTCCTTATAGTTGATGCTAGTTGGTTTATTCGGTGGAAGATCATATGTTCAGATCCTTTATGCATATTAATACCCCTCTGATTATGAACATGGATATGATTTGTGAGTAGTTACGTTTGTTCCTGAGGACATGGGAGAAGTCTTGCTATAAGTAGTCATGTGAATTTGGTATTCGTTCGATATTTTGATGAGATGTATGTTGTCTCTCCTCTAGTGGTGTCATGTGAACATCGACTACGTGACACTTCACCATTGTTTGGGCCTATGGGAAGCATTGGGAAGTAATAAGTAGATGATGGGTTGCTAGAGTGATAGAAGCTTAAACCCTATATTATGAGTTGCTTCGTAAGGGGCTGATTTGCATCCATATGTTTCATGCTATGGTTAGGTTTACCTTAATACTTCTTTTGTAGTTGCGGATGCTTGCAATAGGGGTTAATCATAAGTGGGATGCTTGTCCAAGGAATGGTAGTACCAAAGCACCGGTCCACCCACATATCAAATTATCAAAGTACCAAACGTGAATCATATGAATGTGATGAAAACTAGCTTGACGATAATTCCCATGTGTCCTCGGGAGTGTTTTCCTTTATATAAGGGTTTGTATAGGCTTGTCCTCTGCGACAAAAAGTATTGGGCCATCTTGCTGCACCTTATTTACTTTATGTACTAGTTACCCGGTACAAATTACCTTATCAGGAAACTATCTATTACCGATAATTTCAGTGCTTGCAGAGAATACCTTACTAAAAACTGTTTATCATTTCCTTCTGCTCCTCATTGGGTTCGACACTCTTACTTATCGAAAGGACTACGATAGACCCCCTACACTTGTGGGTCATCATATTACACCGCAACGGTGTCCCGAACCAGTATAAATCTTGTGTACCTTTGTTCTGCGAGTCTGACACGCTAAGACTTGAGATTGTGGTGAGGGCAAGAGCTAGAGGGGGAGAGATCTTCATGTGCAACCCAGTGTTCGAACCTCAAGGGTTTTGTCGGAACCCAAAATCTGACAACATTCATTATAGAAATTTGAATAGCTTAAAGAGACTCGTTATATCAAGCTTGGGTGGCATAGATCTAATCTTAAAAGAATCCATCTGATGAGAAATTCTATCAATGTTCCTAGCCAAATCATCAATCTTAAGCAATTTTTCTTCTACCATAGCATTGAAAATTATTTGGGAGTTAATTAAATATTTAATATTATTCTCTAGATCAGAGGGTATCTTATTATAATTTCCATAAGAAGTTTTATAGGAATTACCATAATTATTAGAGGAATTACTAGGAAACGACCTAGGATTATAATTGCCTATATATGTGTTTTAGCAAAATCGTTCCTACCAAAAAGTTCACATCCATAGATTCATTATTATTCTCAATCATAGTAGACAAAGGCATATCGTTAGGATCAATAGGAGAACTATTGCTAGCAATCAATTTCATAAATTCATCCATCTTTCCACTCAAAGTATTAATTTCTTCAATATCATGCACTTTTTTACTAGTAGAAGATCTTGAAGTATGCCATTGAGAGTAATTTGCCATAATATTATCTAGGAGTTTAGTAGCTTCTCCTACTGTGATTTCCATAAAAGTACCTCCCCCGGTGGAATCTAAAAGATTTCTAGATGCAAAATTCAATCCCGCATAAAAATTTTGTATGCTCATCCATAAACTAAAACCATGAATATGGAAATTTCTTATCATCAATTTTATCCTCTCCCATGATTGTGAAACATTTTCGTGATCAAGTTGCTTAAAATTCATTATATCATTCCTAAGAGAGATGATCTTAGCGGGAGGAAAATACTTGGAAATAAAAGCATCCTTACACTTATTCCATTAATCAATACTATTTTTAGGCAAGGATGAAAACCAAGTTTTGGCACGATTTCGTAGTGAGAACAGAAATAGCTTCAATTTAACAATATCATTATCCACATCTTTTTTTGTTTTGCATATCACACAATTCAACGGAAGTATTTAGATGGGATGCAACATCTTCATTAGGACTACCAGAAAATTGTTCTTTCATAACAAGATTCAACAAAGTGGCATTAGTTTCATAAGATTCCACACTAGTGGCAGGAACAATCAGAGTACTAATAAAATCATTATTATTAGTGTTGGAAGAATCACACAGCTTAGTATTCTCTTGATACATCGTGACAAAGCAAGCAATCTAGGACACAAGCAAACAAAAATAGAAAGAAAAGACGAATGAAAAGAAGGCGAGTAAAAAGGCAAATATTTTTGTGTTTTTTGAAAATGTTTTAGAAGTGGGGGAGAGGAAAACGAGAGGCAAATGGAGAATACTGTAAATGCAAGAGATGACAGTTTATGATGGGTACTTGGTAGGCTTGATATAGATCCTCCCCGACAATGGCGCCAGAAATTCTTCCTGCTACTTCTTGAGCTTGTGTTAGTTTTTTCCTTGAAGAGGAAAGGGTGATGCAGCAAAGTAGAGATAAGTATTTCCCTTACTTAAGAACCAAGGTATCAATCCAGTAGGAGGAACACACAAGTCACCAATGGTTACACCTACACAAACAAACAAATACTTGCGCCCAACGTGATAAAGGAGTTCTCAATCCCTTCACAGTTACTTGCAAGGATGAGATCTGATAGAGATAGGTATAAAAGATAAATAAACATGCAAAATAAAGTAAATGTAAATAAATTACAGCAAGGTATTTTTGGGTTTTTTGTTTCATAGATCTGAAAATAATATGATAAAAGATAGACCAGGGGCCATGCATAGTTTTCACTAGAGGCTTCTCTCTTGAAAGAACGCATACAGTGGATAAACAAATTACTGTTGAGCAATTGATAGAAAAGCACAAAGTTATGATGATATCTAAGGAAATAATCATGAATATATGCATCACGTCCGTGACAAGTAGACCGACTCCTGCCTACATCTACTACTATAACTCTACAGATCGACCGCTATCCAGCATGCATCTAGTGTATTAACTTAACAAGAATGGAGTAACGCCTTAAGCAAGATGACATGATGTAGAGGGATAGATCCAATCAATATGAATAAACCCCACCTTTTTATCCTTAATGGAAACAATACAAATACGTGCCTTGCTACCCTTTTTGTCATTGGGTGAGGATATCGCACGGTTGAACCCATTACAAAGCACCTCTCCCATGGCAAGAAAAATCAATCTAGTTGGCCAAACTAAATCAATAGATCAGAGAGAAATACAAAGCTATCTTAATCAGACATAAAAGAGTTCCGAGAAGAATCAAATAATATTCATAGATAATCTGATCATAAATCAACAATTCATCGGATCTCAACAAACGCACCGCAAAAGAAGATTACGTCGAATAGATCTCCAAGAACATCGAGGAGAAATTGTATTGAAGATCAAAGAGAGAGAAGAAGCCATCTAGCTACTAGCTATGGACCCGTAGGTCTATGGTAAACTAATCTCACAACATCGAAAGGGCAGCAAGGTTCATGTAGAGGCCCTGCATGATCGAATCCCCCTCTGGCAGAGTACCAGAATAGGTCTCCTGATGGGATCTCACGACGACAGAAACTTGCGACTGTGAAAAAGTATTTTTGGTGTGCTTTCTGGTATACGGGGCATATTTGGGTATTTATAGAGAAAAGATTACGGTTGGAGAGGCATCAGGGGGCCATCAAGCCCAGGGGGGCGCCCCCTAGGGTGCGCCTCCATGGCTTGTCGCCAACTGGGGGGCCCTCTAGCCCCCACCCGAAGGTTCCTGGGTGTCTTCTAGTCCAAGAAAAATCCTCAAAAAGTTTCGTTCCTTTTGTACTCTATTTGATATTGATTTTCTGTAAAAGATAAAAACAAGGAAAAAACAACAACTGGTACTTGGCACTAGGTTAATAGGTTAGTCCCAAAAAATGATATAGAATAGCATAATAATGCATATAAAACATCCAAGATGGATAATATAATAGCATGGACCAATCAAAAATTATAGATACGTTGGAGACGTATCAATTTCCATGCAATGGATGCACTAGAGCTATAAGTGTATGAAGGCTCAAAAGAAAAAAACTAAGTGGGTGTGCATCCAACTTGCTTGCTCATGAAGACGTCGGGCATTTGAGGAAGCCCATCATTGGAATATAGAAGCCAAGTTCTATAATGAAAAATTCCCAATAGTAATATATGAAAGTGAAAAAAATAGGAGACTCTCCATCGTGAAGAACATGGTGCTACTTTGAAGCAAAAGTGTGGAAAAGGATAGTAACATTGTCCCTTCTCTCTTTTTCTCTCATTTTTTCTTTCCATTTTTTTCATTGGGCTCTTTGGACTTTTTTTTTCTTTTCTTGTTTCATCCGGAGTCTCATCCTGACTTGTGAGGGAATCATACTCTCCATCATCCTTTCCTCACATGGGACAATGCTCTGATAATGATGATCATCACACTTTTATTTACTTACAACTCAAGAATTTCAAATCGATACTAGAATAAAAATATGACTCTATATTGATGCCTCTGGTAGTTGTCGGCGTTTTGGGAACGGGGGTCCCCAGACTTGCCTGCCTGCGGCCTGCGGCGTGGCTGAAGTGGGGGCCTAGCGCGGGCCATCTTCATCAGCTCAAGCTCAAGACCCTCGCGAGGGGCCAAGCCTCGCGGGGCGGACGACAGAAAGCTTCCTCAAAGGTAGCCTCATCAGACAGGCTCGCAAGGAGGCAGAGAGATCAAGGCGGGAATACCTCGCGAGGAGCCCGTGATGCAAGCCATGATGATCGAGACCAGGCGGGCGCCAGGCGGGCGCCGGCCAGCGCAGTGTCCTTGTTTACCCTTTGCTGGAGAGGGGGCAAGAACAGGCCAAGGCATCAGGCAAAGGTTGCCATTCCGATGCAACGAGACCAAGACCAGCAGAGCAGCAGGATGGAGGTCACCGTGGAGCCCAAGACGACGTCATCACCAGTGCTTTTGGCACCCGAAGACCACCTTTGGTCAGGATAAATCATACTATATGTTCCCCTTCAAAATGACCAAGTGTTGGCGCCCTTCCCGCTCATTATTTGGGGAGAGGCCCAGGGCCTCTATAAATAGAGCTAGCCACCACAATGTAAAGGCACCCTGGAGGGACATCTAGAGAGAGACGTGACTGAACTCACCCTAGCAGTTCATCGCACCAGCTCAAGAACACCTCTCGCGAGGCTGTTCTTCCCTTGTACTGTTCATCATCAGCCCCTGAGGCAATCCACCACACCACACACTGGAGTAGGGTATTACACCACAACAGTGGCCCAAACCAGTATAAACCTCGTGTCCCTTGTGTTGTTCGTTGTTTCCAGCTTAGATCACGCGAGGAGATTGGACGTAGATCGGTAGGGGAGAGATCTCCGTGCGCACCCCAGTGTTCGAACCTCAAGGGTCTACCGGAACCCGAAATCTGACATTTGGCGCGCCAGGTAGGGGGTGCGCCGGAGTCCTCCCTCCTGACGACCCGCTCTCCCCCCGACATTGCATCCTGCCCTCATGGCGGACAACGCGCCGCCTGCTCTAGCAACGGATGCCGACACTGGGGCCAGGGGGCTCCGGGCCTTGTCCCCCGCCTTGCGATTGGTGCAGTGGCCGCGCAAGTCCAAGCTCGGGACGTTGCCGCGCTACAACGGCGCGACGGACCTGATGATTTTCCTGCTGGCGTACGAGGAGGCCGTCCTCAGAGCCGGGGGCGACGACCGGGTGATGGCCAACTGGTTACCCATGGCCCTCACGGCGTCCCGCGCGCATGGCTTCTCCACCTGCCGACGGCCTCTGTCACCTCCTGGGAGGAGCTGCGCGACCTCTTCCTCACCCGTTTCGCCGCACCAGCGCCGCCCGTTGTCGCAGCTCTCCTGGGTGGCTCCCAGGCACCACCCTCGAGCCATCACGTCAAACCGTTCACCCGCCGGATCAGCACCGCCTCCAAGCGCCGAGAAGCCCCCCGGGCTGGGTGGTGCACGAGGCCGATCTGATCTTCGACTCGGAGGACCACCCCTTCAACTCCATTGGTTCGGGCGCGCTCCCGATGTTGTGCACCCCCACCATCTGCCAAGTGGTCGTCACCAGGACCCTCATCGATGGTGGTGCCGGCCTCAACATGCTCTCGGTGGAGGCCTTCAGCCTCCTTCACGTGCTGCTGGAGTGGCTCCAACCCAGCAGGCCTTTCTCGGGCATCGGAGCCGGTTCCACCGCCTCCTTGGGACAGATCTGCCTCCCAGTGACCTTCGGCACCTGCGACAACTTCCGCACGGAGCTGATCGACTTCGACATTGCCCCCATTGGCCTCCCCTACAACGCCATCCTCGGCTATCCGGCCTTGGCTCGGTTCATGGCAGCAACTCACCCGGAGTACAACCTCATGAAGATGCCTGGGAGCAGCGGCGTCGTCACCGTGTCAGGAGACACAAGGGATGCGCTACAGGTGCTCCAACTTGTTTTTAGGGCGGCCGCGGTGGCGCAGCCCACTAGCACCGACGCCCTTGAGCCCAAGGGGGCTGCGCCGGCTAAAAAGAAGCAGTTGTTCACCCAAGACAAGGCGGAAACCAAGCAGGTACCAGTCGACGAGGACGGGTCCACTAGCGCCACCTTCACCATAGGGGCCAACCTCGAGCCCGAGCAGGAGAAGGCCCTGATCAAGTTCCTGCGTGCGAACAAGAAGGTGTTCGTGTGGGAACCTGATCAGTTAGCAGGGGTCCCAAGGGAAGTGATTGAGCATCACCTCAACATGTGCCCCAATGTGCGCCCCGTGAAGCAGAAGGCGAGGCGGCAATCTACTGAGAAACAGGCTTTCATCATTCAAGATACCCAGAAGCTAGAGGCGGCAGGAGTTATCCGCGAGGTCCGCTACCCTGATTGGCTGGCTAATCCGGTCGTTGTGCCAAAAAAGGGAGGAAAGGAGCGCATGTGCGTCGACTTCACCAACCTCAACAAGGCCTGCCCCCAGGATCCATTTCTGCTCCCCCGCATTGACCAAATAGTCGACTCCACCGCAGAGTGTGACCTATTGTGCTTCCTAGATGCCTTCTCAGGCTATCACCAGATCAAAATGGCGGTAGAAGACGTGGAGAAGACGGCTTTACTGACCCCGTGTGGAGTGTACTGCTATACGTGCATGCCGTTTGGGTTGCGCAATGCAGGCGCGACCTTTCAGCGGCTGATGCACATCGCCTTAGGCCGGCAACTCGGGAGGAACGCTGAAGCTTACATCGATGACATTGTGGTGAAGTCTCGCGGGGCAAGAATCCTGATACAGGACCTGGAAGAAACCTTTTCAAGCCTCAACGAAGTGGACCTATGGCTCAACCCGGAGAAGTGCATGTTTGGAGTCCCCTCAGGCAAGCTCCTGGGTTTCCTCGTATCCCACAGGGGCATCGAGGCCAACCCGGAGAAGGTCAAGGCAGTCGAAGACATGAGCCCACCGAGGACCCTCAGAGAAATGCAGAAGCTCACTGGGTGTGTGACTGCGCTGGGGCGCTTCATCTCCAAGTGGGGGGAACGAGCGCTGCCCTTCTTCAAGCTGATGAAGAAAAAGGGCCCCTTCGAATGGACTGAAGAGGCCGACAAGGCATTCTAAGACCTCAAGAGGTACCTTACCAGTCCACCAGTGATGGTAGCTCTGCGTCCTCGGGAGCCCCTGGTGCTCTACCTTGCGGCCACCCCTACTCCGCTAGCGCAGCCCTTGTGGCAGTCAGGGAGGAGCGCTGTGCCAAGGCCGCATCGACCATCCAAACTGAAGCAAAGCAGAGCCAGGAGGGCCTCGCGAAGGCCCCAACCGCAGCCGGAAAGGAACAGCCGCAGCAGGAGAACGCACCCGGAGCAGGAGGGGCCTCTTCAGGCGACCAAGCACTGGGAGCTCCATCATCTCAAGAGACGCCTCGACCTCTGGAGGACACAAGCTGCGCCAGCACCCTCAACCTCGTCGAGCATCCCATGTACTTCGTCAGCATGGTGCTACGGGACGCAAGGGCATGGTATCCCATGCCCAAAAACTCCTCCTCGCGCTACTAGTGGCCTCACGCAAGCTGCGCCGCTACTTCCAAGGACATCCCATCAAAGTCGTCTTGGCATACCCCTTGGAAAGAGTGCTTAGGAGCCCTAACTCAGCTGGAAGGGTTGCTGAATGGAACATTGAGCTACAGGCATTTCATCTAGAATTCAGTACGACCAGATTCATCAAGGGAGTCGCACTTGCGGATTTCGTGGCAGAATGGGCAGAAGCGCCGGATCTCGAGGCAGGCGAAGACCGATCACTTTCCCCGGGAAGTGAAGCACCAGATGGCTGGGTCATGTACTTTGATGGGGCGTTCTCCCGACACGGTGCGGGAGCTGGCGCAGTGCTCGTATCCCTACCCAGGACAAACTCTACTACGCCGTACAACTTTGCTTCCAGCACGGAGAAAAGGTCTCCAACAACATAGCGGAGTACGAAGGCCTAATAGCATGCTTGAAGGCCGTGATTGCCTTAGGGGTGAAGCGCCTCATCATCAAGGGCGATTCGCAGCTCCTCGTCAACTTCTCCAACAAGATATACGAGCCAAAGGACGAGCACATGGAAGCCTACCTCGCTTCGCAAGATGGAGAAACAGTTCTGGGGGCTGGAGTTGCAGCATGTACCTCGCGGCACCAATCAAGAGGCTGATGACATTATCAAGAGGGCATCTAGGCGGCAGCCTCAGGAGCCTGGCGTCTTCGAGGAGCAGCTCTTCAAACCCTCGGCGGTGCCGTCACTGTCGAGCACGGCGCAACCAAGGAAGGAGCTCCCTCAGCCGCCTGCCTCAAGAGCCCCGGTCTGCGGCCCAGCCTCAAGGGCACGCCTGCTCCTGGCGTTAGAGCCTTGGGAAGGGTGTTGGATCCCGGAGCTCAAGAACTACCTGATACAAGGGACCCTGTCGGAGAATGAGGAGGAAGCGGAGCATGTGGCGCGGCAGGCCACGGCTTATTGCATCAGGGATGGAGAGCTTTACAGGAAGCGACCAAATGACGTGTCCCTATGTTGCATCTCCCGAGAGCAAGGGAAGGAGCTACTGGCGGACATACACGGCAGAGACTGCGGGCACCACTCGTCGTCACAGACCCTCGTCGGCAAGGCATTCCGTAGTGGATTCTATTGGCCCACAGCGCTCAACGACGCCGTTGAGCTTGTGAAGGCTTGCGAGGCCTACCAGTTTCACGCTAAGCAAATCCATCAGCCTGCGGGGGGTCTACAGACTATACCCCTCTCATGGCCGTTCGCAGTTTGGGGGCTGGACATTTTGGGCCCATTTCCTCGGGGGCCAGGGGGCTCTCGCTACCTCTACGTCGTCGTGGACAAACTCACCAAGTGGGCTGAGGTGGAAGCCGTCCACACAATCCCGGCAGGTTCATCGGTCAAATTCATCAAGGGCCTCGTGAGCAGATTTGGGGTGCCCAACCACATCATCACCGACAACAGTTCGCAATTCACCAGTAATCTCTTCAAAACATACTGTGCTAACCTTGGAACGCAGATATGCTACGCTTCGGTAGCACACCACCGGAGCAACGGCCAGGCCGAGCGGGCCAACGCAGAGGTCTTGAGGGGCCTCAAAGCCAGGACCTTCAAGAAGAAGCTGGAAGCCTGCGGCAGGGGCTGGTACGACGAGCTCCAGTCCATGCTGTGGTCAATCCGCACAACTGCAACCAAGCCTACTGGCGAGACCCCGTTCTTCCTCGTCTACGGAGCAGAGGCTGTTCTCCCTCACGACGTCAGGCGTCGCTCCGCACGGGTCCTGGCGTTCGACGAGACGTAGCAGGATGCCATGCGGGGGACGGATCTCGTGCTCAGGGAGGAACGCCGTCAAGAAGCTGCGCTGCGAGCGGCAAGGTATCAACATGCGCTGCGACGATACGACTGCCGCAACATCCGCCCCAGAACTCTTGAGGTAGGGGATCTCGTGCTCAGACGGGCTCTCTCCAGCGAGGGCTACACAAGCTCTCTCCCATGTGGGAGGGACCATTCAAGGTTGTTCATGTTTCCAGGCCTGGCTCTGTGCGCTTGGAGACCCTGGAGGGGGTACCCGTCCAGAACGCGTGGAACATTCAACATCTCCGGAGGTTCTATCCCTGAGCGAGGCCTAGCGCCTAGGAAAGGCCTGGTACCTATGAAGAAGGCGAATGCCTCTGAAGCTGCTGCGTTTTGGGAAAGGCCCGGTGCCTGTGAAGAAGGCGAATGCCTGTGAAGCTGCTGCGTTTTGGGAAAGGCCCGGTGCCTGTAAAGAAGGCGAATGCCTGTGAAGCTGCTGCGTTTTGGGAAAGGCCCGGTGCCTGTGAAGAAGGCGAATGCCTGTGAAGCTGCTGTGATTTGGGAAAGGCCCGGTGCCTGTGAAGAAGGCAAATGCCTGTGAAGCTCGCCGCCCGTGACACTCTCATGTAATAATGAGTGGGGCTGTACACGCCCCGGAGTCTCCGGAGTGCCGCCCTCGGGCCTCGGGGGCTCCCGCCCACGCAAGTGGCAGCACTTAGCTCCACGCTGGTGAGAAGACGTCAAAGACTAGAATAGGTGCCGGACGCGGCTTTCCCATTTGCTTTCTGCAGTTGTCTTTTTTATTCCCGTTTGAAGTTTTATTGGAGTTGCTGACGTTCCTGGCTTGTGACTCTTTGTCTTTCTCGCTCGCTTGCCTCGTTTTCTCCCGCACAAGTCTCACGAGGGAGGTTCGCGGGCGCCCTCGCGAGTGTTTTCTGTCCCGATCATTTGGAGCTTTCCTATCCGAGTCCTTTGTGGGAGCACCCCTCCCAGTCCGTGCCCCACGGGCATCGCAACACGAGCTCAGGACCTGGGCTGATCGCCCCCACAACCAAGACCGTAAGTTACCCCTCCTACTGATCCTTGCAGGGCACGAAGCGCACGACGAGGCCACGGCCTCGGGAGGAGAGGACCGCGCCAAGCCCCATCGAGCTAAAATAGATCCTGCACATGGGTGCACGGTGCGGAAACACAGCGCAGAAATAGCGGAAACAGTACGATGGTTAAACAGCAGCAGTTCTAACACGCCCCCGCGGGGCCCTACATTACTTTCTATTTTTGCGCAGGATAAGAAAGAAAACAAAACGGGCATGATTCGTCCTGCACCAACCCATAGCGAAGGCTCAAGCTGCTCCTGGGGCTCAGGCGGATCCCTCCTCTCGCTACATCGGGGCGCGACGGCGGGCTGACCCGCAACCTTCACCCAGGTGGGCGCGACGGCGTGGGGGCTAGTCGCGGCCACCGCTAGAGGAGCTGCTGCCTGAGAGGGGGGTCGCCGAAGCTCAGCGAACCCCAAGCACCGCCGCCTGTACGCCAGTCGCCATCTTCATCCTGGTCAGTGCTGGGGCTGGGCAGGCGGCCGCGGTCGTCGTCTTCAGGGCAGCACCCGGCACGGCGACCATCTTCCCCGAACACCCTCACGTAGAGGGTGGCATCGCCATCAAACTTGAAGTACAGGGTGCACCACCGGCCTAGGCCGCGCGCGCGGGCAAACGTTTGCCAGCCGTGTGTCAGAGCCCCATTCCCAGAAACGGAGACCTCCAGTGAAGCCCAGGAGGCCCTACTGCAGCAGCCGTCTGCCTGGAGCTAGAAGCCGCACTGAGCGCTGGCCGGCAGTTCATCTACGAAGAAACGGGGGAGCTGGAGCTGGGTGCTGAATGGGTCTGCCGACCACACGACGAACTCCGGCAGCACCTCCGCAGAGCGAAAGCGTGGCCTAGGGGGGCGCACACCCACGGCGTGCCCCCCGTCGGCAACCGGGCGCTCACCACCACACAAGGAACTGCCTCCCTGGCCGTGGGAGGCCTCCATGGGGACCGTGGTATACTTGCGAGGGCGGCCTCAGCCGCGCTTGGTCGGGGGGAGTCAGGCCCTGCCTGGGGGGGCCTTTCCTTTCTCCGCGGTCGAGAATCTCTTTGGCGCCATGGGGACGGTGAGTAGCCAAGAAGAAGAAAAGGAGCAGCAAGAAGGGACGGGCTGAAAGGGCTCATGCAGCCCCATACTTATAGCCAGAGGAGACCAACCGTTGAGCACCATGATCGCAGGTAATCATGACCGGTCTCTCTGCATGCAGGGACTTGTCGAGTCGTGCGGCCACCGAGGCATCGTGGGGAAGCGCAAACACCCTCGTCCAGTCAACCGCCACACGGCGCCCAAGGCCACAGGCTGTTGGGGCCCGCGGCGCTTCATGCTTGCCCCTTCGCTTCCCCGCCAGGCCAAGCCCGGGCGCGCCTTGGGCCCGGGGACTACTGTCGGCGTTCTGGGAACGGGGGTCCCTAGAGTTGCCTGCCTGCGGCGTGGCTCAAGTGGGGGCCCAGCGCGGCCCATCTTCATCAGCTCAAGCTCAAGACCCTCGCAAGGGGCCAAGCCTCGCGGGGCGGACAACAGAAAGCTTCCTCAGAGGCAGCCTCATCAGACAGGCTCGTGAGGAGGCGGAGAGATCAAGGCGGGAATACCTCGCGGGGAGCCCGTGACGCAAGCCATGATGATCGAGACTAGTCGGGCGCCAGGCGGGCGCCGGTCTGCGCAGTGTCCTTGTTTCCCCTTTGGTGCAAAGGGGGCAAGCACAGGCCAAGGCATCGGGCAAAGGTTGCCATTCCGATGCAACGAGACCAAGACCAGCAGAGCGGTCGGACGGAGATCACCGTGGAGCCCAAGAAGGCGTCATCACCAGTGCTTTTGGCAGCTGAAGACCACCTTTGGTCAGGATAACTCGTACTATATGTTCCCCTTTAAAATGGCCAAGTGTTGGCGCCCTTCCCGCTCATTATTTGGGGAGAGGCCCAGGGCCTCTATACATAGAGCTAGCCACCACAGAGTAAAGGCACCCCAGAGGGACATATATATATAGAGAGAGAGGCGACTGAACTCACCCTAACAGTTCATCGCACCAGCTCAAGAACACCTCTCGCGAGGCTGTTCTTCCCTTGTACTATTCATCATCAGCCCCTGAGGCAATCCACCACACCACACACTGGAGTAGGGTATTACACGACAACGGTGGCCCGAACCAGTATAAACCTCGTGTCCCTTGTGTTGTTCGTTGTTTCCAGCTTAGATCACGCGAGGAGATTGGACGTAGATCGATAGGGGAGAGATCTCCGCGTGCACCCCAGTGTTCGAACCTCAAGGGTCTGCCGGAACCCGAAATCCGACAGTAGTGTACCGGGATGTGCAATGATCTAGCATGACATGTATAAAAACATTAATGGTGGCCAATCCACAAATACTATGTCAACTATATGATCATGCAATGCAATATGACAATGATGATATGTGTCATAATAAAACGAAACGGTGGAAGTTGCATGGCAATATATCTCGGAATGGCTATGAAATTCCATAATAGATAGGTATGGTGGCTATTTTGAGGAAGATATAAGGTGGCTTATTTGTGATACAGCATATCATATCATGTGACTTGGATGCGCCGGTGAAGTTTGCACCACAACTCAAGGTGAGAAGGGGCAATGCACAGAGCCGAAGAGGCTAGAAAAATCGGAAAGGTGAGAGTGCATATAATCCATGGACTCACATTAGTCATAAAGAACTCACATACTTAAAGTAAGACAATCAATAATAAATCATGCTCCAATTTTATAGCATAACGAGACACCATACGTGCATGCTTCGGGAATCACAACCTTAACACATATATTCTTACTAAACCACAATTACTTACTAGCATGACTCTAATATTACCATCTTTATATCTCAAAACAAATTCTAGGAATCAAACTTCTCATTTATTCAATGATCTTCATGAAAGTTTTTATTATATCCGTCTTGAATACCCATCATATTAGGACTAAATTCATAACCCAAGAAAATTGCCGTACTGTTTATAAGACTCTCAAAATAACATAAGTGAAGTACGAGAGTTCATCAATTTCTTTAAAATATAACCACCGCCGTGCTCTAAAAGATATAAGTGAAGCACTACAGCAACTACTTATCTCCAAAAATACAAGTGAAGCACATAGAGTATTCTAACCAATTCACGATTAATGTGTGTCCCTCTCAAAACGTGTGTCCAGAAAGGATGATTGTGGCAAGCTAAAAAACAAATAAAGCAAAGACTCATATAATACAATATAAACGGGCAGCCATATCAATGTGTGTGCGATATACAACATACGGTTAACTCGGACGAACTGTTTTCGATTAGGGAACACAACAGAAACGGTTCAACTTAACAAGATGTGTGTGATATGCGGCATACAGTTCACATGGATGAACTGTTTGCGATGAGCCAAAAGAACACAAACGAGTCGTGTAAACAAGATGTGGGTGATATGTGGCAAACAACCTACTTGGATGAACTGTTTGCGATGAGAAATTACAACACAGACGGTCAATGAAGTTACTTCGTGTGTGATTCTGTGTGTACAAAAAACTTTGAAAAATGCAAACTAGTTGCTTGCGGTGGCGGAGTATCGCACAT
Organism: Triticum aestivum; assembly: GCF_018294505.1. Lineage (NCBI taxonomy): Eukaryota > Viridiplantae > Streptophyta > Magnoliopsida > Poales > Poaceae > Triticum > Triticum aestivum. Next base: position 460,481,025 of record NC_057794.1, read on the forward strand.
GATGCATCTGCGAGTACTCGTGTGCGATGATTAGTATGTTACACATACATTTCCTTATGATAACGTGTGTGAATTTGCAATATGGACAATTAATATGCAACTGCCTTCTGGTCATCAGGCACACGCTTAAACTCAATGAACTGTGTACGATACTAATACTTTCCATGAAAATGTATGAACTTGGGTAACAACATTTGAGTAACACACACACACACACACACACACACACATATATATATATATATAGTGGTTACACTATTCGACAAAAGGAGGATCTTCGTAACATGGTTTTGACAACCATATGGTCCATATCTACATACTTAACATAGTAACAACTATCACATTTTAAGAAGCTAAGGGCCAACAACCATATGGTCCATATCTACATACTTAACATATATAGTAACAACTAGCACATTTTAAGTGGCTGAGGGCCAACAACCACAACTATCCAGTGGAAGCAGCTTGATCACGGTGACTCGGCATCTCATCAATGAAAAGGAAGAGCCCTCCTGTGCCTTAGTAGATCATGAGTAGAACAGTGTCTCCAATTTTCCAATATAGATGCATTGCCACGAGAATCGAGAACTTGTTAATTTGAATGCTTCCATTTCTGCGAGGGGACGTGGACACTGCGGGGGGCACGGTCGACACAGGCGACGTCGTCACGACCTCCCCTGCGGCCAAAGCAGGAGCGGGAGGCACCGGAGAAGGACAACACCACCAATATCCCAGCGACCATGCTCCGCGGGGTACAGCTAGAGAGATCATTCCTTCTGCACCTATCCGCCCGGCCGAAGGGCACACCCGCAACGGCGGCACTCGTTCTAGGCTAAATCGGAACTCTCCGGCCATTCCCGCCGCAGGCACAGCCGCAGGGCATGCATCAGCCCCGAAGCAAGCTGACCCAACCAATGCACCAAACGGAGCCACTGGTCCCCAAGCGCCACCACCTCGTCACCATGTCATCCTAGTGGTGGCTCACGGTGACAAGAACACGACGCGGCCATTGCCGGCACCATCAGGAGTCGGGCGATGTTCTGATCTTCATCGACATCCATGCCAAGCACCGCTTTGGAGGCCATGGCACGGGCCCAACTGTTGTTGAGATTTCTGCCGGCAGCCGATCAGATGGATGAGTGGAGAGCCACCATCCAAAGCCTGGTCGGTTTTGCTGAAGTTGGAGGATCACAGCGAGCTGGCCCACCACAGCCTCCCCACGCGACAACAACGGCCCACGCTGCTAACCGTGCCGAAGGGCCCCCCCTACGGTGCAATCCCCTCCATGGGAGCCAGCACGAGAGCCACGTGACCAAGAGCTCGACGATGTCTCGATGGCTCCATCCGACCCTCGAGCGCGTCAAGGTCAACGCGAGTCCTGGAGGACAGGCAAAGGGAAGGCGCATGCGTCACCATCAAGCGATGCCGCGACACCCGCCGCCAGTCCGACAGGCGAGATGGCCCAAACGTCGACGAGCCCGCACTCGCCAAAGGCGGGTACCTGCCTTTCGAAGCTGGGTGCCTTGCCTTCACCCATGAGTTGCGGCAAGTCCGTTGGCCATCCACTCGCATGTTCAAGCCAGAGATACCAGAGAAGTATGACAGGAGACTGAACCCAGTAGAGTTCTTGAGCATCTACACCATTGTTGTTCAAGCTACCGAGGGAAAAGATGAGAAGGTGTCTGCCAACTACTTCCCTTTGGCGCTCAAGCCAAATTGAGGTCTTGGCTGATGCACCTGCCAGAGAACTCCATTTCGTCCTGCGCTGACCTGTGCCATGAGTTCGTTGGTGCCTTCACGGGCAGCCATCAAGAACCAGGGCGGTCCCAACGACTTGCAGCTCCTCCCGCAGAAAGAAGGAGAGACCCTGCGGAAGTACATGTAGAGGTCCAGCCGAGTACACAGGAACATTGCAGACATCCACCCGGCAGCAGTGATAGCTGCATTCCAGTCCAACGTGCACAATCGTTGGATACGTTCCAAGATGAACGTTCGACTGCCCAAGATTGTGAAGGAGCTTAAGTGTGCTTGGGTAGACGAGGGGAGACGGCTCCCCGGAGAAGAGGGTGGCATCGACATCGAATCAGAAGATGACGACGAGGCCACCAGTCAGAAGAAGAAGAAGAACAAGAAGCGCAACAAAAGGTGCAAGGATAAGGCAGTAATGACCGTTGAAGGATCGGGCGCGCCTGGTGTTGGTGTCAAAACCGGCGGATCTCGGGTAGGGGGTCCCGAACTGTGCGTCTAAGGCGGATGGTAATAGGAGGCGGGGGACACAATGTTTACCCAGGTTCGGGCCCTCTCGATGGAGGTAATACCCTACGTCCTGCTTGATTGATCTTGATGATATGAGTATTATAAGAGTTGATCTACCATGAGATCTTAGAGGCTAAACCCTAGAAGCTAACCTATGATTATGATTGTTGTTGTCCTATGGACTAAACCCTCTGGTTTATATGGACACTAGAGGGGGATAGGGTTACACAGAGTCGGTTACTAGGTAGGAGATCTACATATCCGAACTGCCAAGCTTGCCTTCCACGCAAAGGAGAGTCCCACCCGAACACGGGACGAAGTCTTCAATCTTGTATCTTCATAGTCCAATAGTCCAACCGAAGAATATAGTCCGGCTGTCCGAGGACCCCCTAATTCAGGACTCCCTCAGTAGCCCCTGAACCTGGCTTCAATGACGATGAGTCCGGCACGCAAATTGTCTTCAGCATTGCAAGGCGGGTTCCTCCTCCGAATACTCCACAGAAGATTTTGGAACACAAGGATCGTGTCCGGCTCTGCAAAACAAATTCCACATACCACCGTACAGAGTATAATATTTCCACAAATCTAATCTGCTGACAACTTTTCATAACGTGACATCACGCCATGGCCCGGTCATTATTCGAACCATTTTTCTCAACTAGCTACTACACATATTGCGAGGCGGTTTTCGTGGCACGTCTTGTCGAAGCAGAGATCATGTCCCCTTATCACGGGATTCTCATCAATATGGGTGTGGGTAACCCAACCGCGCCATCAATTATGGTGCTTGGGGAATAAGCAAGTTTACCAGGCAGGTGGGGAGGCGCATAGCTTCTTCCGCCCTTATAAAGGGACAAGGACTCCTCCTTTTCACCCACGCCTTCTTCTCCCTGCCCATCCATTCTTGCGCACTCGAGCTCCAGCGCCCAAGTTTGCATTTTCTCCATAAAACCACTCCAAACATGTCCCGAGCGAGAGGCAAGTGGATGGTCTCCTCCGTTGCGGAGGAGAACATTACGAAGCTCCGGGAAGCCGGATACCTGGCCGAAGACATCGCACACCGGCTCCAAGAAGAGGGGCAGATCGTCCCCACCCCCGAACCCTATGAAAGGGTTGTGTTCCTTACCCATTTTGTCTGCGGGCTGGGATTTCCCCTCCACCCATTTTTTCGCGGGCTCATGTTCTACTACGGGCTGGACTTCCATGATCTGGCCCCAAATTTCATCCTCAACATCTCGGCGTTTATCATCGTGTGCGAGGCCTTCTTCCGCATCAAGCCCCACTTCGGCCTGTGGCTGAAAACCTTCAACGTTAAACCGAAGGTGGTGGTCGGCCAGCAAGCGGAGTGCGGAGCCGCCATGGCGGGAAAAATGCCCAACGTCACTTGGCTCGAAGGCTCCTATGTGGAGACAGTGAAGGGGTGGCAATCGGGGTGGTTCTACATCACTGAACCGCGCGACACCTACCGGGTGGTGGCCCCTGAATTTCGATCCGGCATCCCCACGTGACTCACCTCCTAGAAAGAGAAGGGCCTATCCCAGGGTTCAACGGTGGAGCTGACCGGACTCCAGAACTGTGTTAAAAACATGATAAGCAAGAAAATCAAGCTTGTCAATGTGGTCCAGGTCATGCTCTTCCGCCTGATCCTCCCGTGTCAAAGACGGGCATTCAATATGTTGGAGTTCGACCCGGCTAAGCACCAGACACTGCGAGAGCTCTTCGACACGACACACCAGGACATCTGGAGGGTGCTGTTCAAGTCCGCCGAGGTACCTCCTTCCCTTATCGAGGACCGCGGACTCAGCGCAAAGCGCCCTGCCAATCCGTTAAGCTCCCTATATCTCATAAGATGTTTCTTTCCTCAGTATAATCATGTGGTGGATCTAAGCCTCCACGCCATTTAATAGGAATGGGTCGCGATAGCGGAGCAGATTGATTGTCCATCCCCACTGCCCAAGGATCCATCAAGTGCTCTCTTAATGGAGATGCTGGTTTCGGTGCCCTATGAGGCGCCGGAGAAGAAGGCCAAGAAGAAGGCCACGGGGACCAAGAAAGGTCTCCGGCGCAAGGTTGTATCGGAATCATCATCCGATAACACCGAGGTGCCATCCTCCCATGAAAACAAGGAGGAGGAAGAGGAAAGTCCCCCCCAGCCGGGGGAGACAAGAAAAGGAAGGTCGCCCCGTCAGGGGAAGCGGAAGGGTCCAAGAAGGGAAGGACTCTCCTTCCGGACTGCTCCACGGCGGCCTCTTTTAGCGACGAGGAGTGGTTACCCAGGGACAAGCCCCTGGCGAAGTCGTAAGACCGCAATAGTTCTTGGTATGTTTTATTCTATTACTTCTTATCGTGCCGAACATGATCATGCAGCCCCTCCAAAGCTCGTATCGACGTATCCTCTTCGGATTAGTCTTTGGGCCCGTCGGAGATGAACATCGATTCACTCCCGACTGCCTCCTCCCTGCGCCCTACGGACGACGTCGAGGTGCTATCTCAAAAGGTATCGAACCAAGGGGAGACAGTTCCGAAAGTGCCCCAAGGCGACATTCCGGACGCTGGGCGCACAAGGGGCAAGACTCCCATGGGCTCTAATGTCGGGGGTAGCAAGTCTGTGCTGATGGCCTCTGTCCATCCAGGGTCATCGGACAATTTGCTGGAAGCGCTTCGCGGCGCTTCCATTGACGAAGAGCACCGCACTATCATGAGTGCGGTGGTTAAGAAAATGTGCCAGCCTCCTAACAGGCTTTGAGGTAAGTAATCAAATTGTGAGAAAATGTTACAGCATAGATAGTAGCCCCTGATGCTCTGTTTGGTGTTCGGAAGAAAGGCCGAACAGAGGATCAAATAATAATCACAGGAGTCTAATCAGAATATGTCTATGTGAATAAGCAGGCTTCACTGCTGGCCGCTGCCGCTCACATGGCGGAGGTCTCCGCACTGAAGCGGGACCTTGAGCGGTCTGAGAAAGAGCTCGGCCTTACCAAGAGGCAGCTCGAGGAGAACAAAGGTAAGTGATACCTCGTATGTTTATTGATAAAGAAAAAGGAAACTGGTTATTAGATCACAGGATCGTCATGAATCTTGCTATGGGCCACGACCGAGGTGGCGACCCTGAAGAAGGCGCTGTCCGAGGCCGAAGGCAAAGCGGCCAAGGAGCGCGCCGAGCGCGAGAAGCAAGAGGCCCGAGTCGGCGAGGTTCAGCAAGAGCTCCAGGAGTTTGTCAAGAAGTACGAGTCCTTGGAGTATGACTCTAAGACACAAGGGTCCGAGCTTGCAAAGGCCCTCGAGAATGCACAAAATGCTAAGGCCAAAGCCCAAAAGGCCCTCCAGGAAATTGAGGCGGTCACGAAGATAGCGGCGGGTAAGGCATTCTTTATGCAAAGCAAGCATGTGAAGGAAACTTTCCTTTTACTTACCCGAATTCGGAGCTCTCCGAGAGCGTTTGCAAATCTACCCCATAGTGTGTCGCATGCCGCAGAGTTCTACCAGGCCGAGGAAGGGAGCTCGACGGAGAAGTTGTTCTGGTCTCAGTATACTGGAACCGAACATCCGACGCCCTTGAGAGACCAATTGAAGCAGTTGGTCGAGCTTTACAAGGCGGCCGAACTGGCCATGAAGGGCCTCATAGTCCGGATGTGGCCTGGCGACCCCCTACCCGACAGCTATTTCGTCATGGTAAGGCGGCTTGTAAACGCCTGCCCTCGGCTTGAAGTCATAAAGCGGTCCGCCTGCATTGAGGGTGCATGTAGGGCTTTTGCCCGGGCAAAAGTGCACTGGATGAAGATGGACGCCGAAAAGCTGGTGAAGGAGGGGCCACCGGAGGGCAAGGAGCATCGCCACCCCAAAAAGTAGTATGACAGTGTCCTGAAGGGTGCTCGCCTTGTGGCAGATGAATGTGCTAAGGATGTGATATTTGAATGAATGTACTCTTTGATCCTGTAATATGAAACGAGTTCATGTGCACTCTGTAAAGCTTGTTAATTTAAAATATTACCTTCTATGCGGCCGTTTATAAAATTTGAGAGTTGGCAAGTCATTGGCTTCTGCCCCCATGTAACTAGTATTGAGGTGTTCGGGATAAACCTGATCACTCTTTATCCTAGTTTTGGGTCCTTCGAAGGAGGTGTTCAGCACAACGAACCGGGCAATCAGACTATAAGGCTTTATCACTCTCACTTAGCCATAGAAGTCTATAATTTTAAATTTTGGCGAAGCCCCTAGTATTCAGAAGGCCGAACTTGGGGCGCTATGTACGCCTAAATCGGACAAGGCCGACTCCTCGCCTGAAGCGGAAAAAATCTTGAAGGATTTGAGACCTCTCGAACAGTGACCAGCACTCGCCGCATCGTGACAGTCAGTTTTCGGCTTTGTCTACTGAGGTGCTCGTCCGGAAGAACCGGGACACAATCGCAGTAGTTCTCCCAGTGCTACCTTAGCCGATATAGCGGAACGTAAGGTACCAAAACATGGGAGCCGGGCAAACCCAACTATTGACCCAAGACATGATTCAGAGCTGGTGCATATAATGCTATAAGTTTGGGGTGCCGCACTATCGAAACTGTTTGGACTTTTCATGCCATGTTATGGGGTAAACTGAAGCCCCTGGCGCACTGGTCGTATCAGAATGTACGGGTGCAACATGTCGTAAGTAAGCAGACAGGAAAAAAAGATAAAGGAATGCAATAATGAGCTAATGTTGTATATTGTTATTTGACTGATATGTCAAAGCGTATGTATACATGTAGTGCAATAAGTAAAAAATAGGACTATTTGACATGTCCTATCCAAGGTCAAGCTGCGTGTGGGTATGTAAAATAGGTATATCGATCGTTATCAGAGACCACCTGAGAATTCCCTTGTACGTCAAAGCTTCTTGCTTCCTTGGTGTTTCTTTCCCGTGACGGGTCCGATAATCGGACGATCGGAGAGGGCCTTCAAAGAATAGGGGCCTGAAAGGAAGAAAATGTTAAAGGTATACGGGTCCTCAAGCGGATGAGCCGCATTGCGGGCCATGCCTCTGCCTATGCCCATGGTATCTTGAGTGCGTAATTATGTACGCGCGGCGCAAATTTCGTCGCTTGACTGGGACTGGGACGGAGGCCGAATTGCTAGGCGAGCTCTAAATGTGCCTGGTGATCCTCTTGCAAGGTGCTCCGGACTCGCTTGAAGGTGTCCGGGGTCTTTTTCGCCGAATTGGTGGTTTGCCTCATAAGGTTGCTTTGTGCTTCTGCTGCGAGGGTCGCAGTGTGCTCCTTCATGCGGAGCGAGCGTTCTGTGTTTCCATTAACTTGTAACACCCACGATGCGGCTACATCTCCCACATGTCCAAGCACGACTTAGAGGCATAACCGCATTGTAAGCAATGTCACAAGTGGGGTAATCTTCACACAACCCAGGTAATAAATAAGGAAAAGAGGTACATAGTTGGCTTACACTCGCCACATCACATAATAGCATAAATATCATTACATTCATCCAGATACAATCAAGGTCCGACTATGCAACCAAAATAAAGAACGACCCCAAATGCAACAAAGTCCCCGATCGCCCCAACTGGGCACCACTACTGATCGTCTGGAAAGGAAACGTAGTATCGTCCTGAGTCCTCATCGAACTCCCACTTGAGCTCAGTCGAATCTCCTGGAGTGGTATCATCGGTCCCTGCATCTGGTTTTGAAGGAATCTGTGAGTCACGGGGACTCAACAATCTCACACCCTCGCGATCAAGACTATTTAAGCTTATAGGAAGGGTAAAAGGTATGAGGTGGAGCTGCAGCAAGCACTGGCATATATGGTGGCTAACATACGCAAATGAGAGCGAGAAGAGAAGGCAAAGGCATGATCGATAAACTATGATCAAGAAATGATGCTAGAACAACCTACGTTCAAGCATAACACGAAACCGTGTTCTCTTCCTGGACTCCACCGAAAAGAGACCATCACGGCCACACACTCCGTTGATTCATTTTAGTTAAGTTAGGTTCAGGTTTTTCTACAACTGGACATTAACAAATTATCATCTGCCCATAACCGCGGGCATGGCTTTCGTAAGATCAAATCCCTGCAGGGGTGTCCCAACTTAGCCCATCACAAGCTCTCACGGTCAATGAAGGATATTCCTTCTCCCAAGACAATCGGATCAGACTCGGAATCCCGGCTACAAGACATCTCGACAATGGTAAAACTAAACCAGCAAAGCCACCCGAATGTGCCGACAAATCCCGATAGGAGCTGCACATATCTCGTTCTCAGGGCACACCGGATTGTCCAAGGTTCCGGTAGGCCAGCCCAGAGTTGCCGCTGGTGTCCACCAGCAGCTGACAAGTTGGACCAACACTCAGAGGAGCACTGGCCCGGGGGTTTAAAATAAAGATGACCCTTGAGTCCGCGGAACCCTAGGGAAAAAGAGGCTAGGTGGCAAATGGTAAAACCAATGTTGGGCATTGCTGGAGGAGTTTTATTCAAGGCAAACTGTCAAGGGGTTCCCATTATAACCCAACCATGTAAGGAACGCAAAATCAAGGAACATAACACCGGTATGACGGAAACTAGGGCGGCAAGAGTGGAACAAAACACCAGGCATAAGGCCAAGCCTTCCACCCTTTACCAAGTGTATAGATGCATTAAAATAGATCAAGATATAATAATGATATCCCAAGAATAAACATGTTCCAACAAGGAAACAAACTCCAATCTTCACCTGCAACTAGCAACGCTATAAGAGGGGCTGAGCAAAGCGGTAACATAGCCAAACAATGGTTTGCTAGGACAAGGTGGGTTAGAGGTTTGACATGGCAATATGGGGGGCATGATAAGCAAGTCGTAGGAATCATAGCATAGGCATAGCAAAAGAGCGAGCATCTAGCAAGCAAAGATAGAACTGATTTCAAGGGTATGGTCATCTTGCCTGCAAAGTTCTCCGAGTTGACGTTAGCTTGATCCTCGTAAGCGTACTCAATGGGATCCTCAATCACGTACTCGTCTCCCGGCTCTACCCAAGCAAGAACACAAGCAAAGGGAGACACAATCAACCACGTGCAATGCACAAGCAACATGATGCAAAACATGGCATGACATGCGGGATGCGACATGCAATGCATATGCATGTTTCGGAAAGGAATGATTGAACCTGGCCTCAACTTGGAAAACCAAGAGTGACACTGGAAAGAGGAGTTGATTTCGGTCGAAATCGATATAAAGATCACCGGAAACGGATGCACGGATTGCAAATGACAAGCAAAACAAATCTGGCGCCGATCTTCGATTAACAGCACGAGACCATCTAAATGCAACAAGAAAATTAAGCTACTGCACTCTAACATAACAACAAAACACATGTCAGGGATCCACTCAAGATGCTTGACAAAAGATGAACACTGAGCTATGGCTAATTCACTCAATAGCAGGTTCAAGCAAGCATGGCAAAAGTGCAAAAGATATCAGGTTACAGACTTAGTGAAATTAACATGTCATGAATTTAACATCAGGAAGCAATGTTTAGAACACGATATCAACATGCTACAGGAAGATATCATGGCAAAGCAAAGCATGGCATGAAACTACACAAAGCATACAACAAAAGTCCCTTACTGACCATAAGCCAAAAGGGATCAGAAAATACAATGGCAACCATGTGAACATAGCAATTTTCGTTAACAGATTCAGACTTAGTAGAAAACTGGAACATGGTAAAACAGATATTAAGTAGGCATGTTTACGAGCTCGATGCACTCACCACAAGGCATTGCATGACAAACTAAGCATACACCCAGCAAGTAGACATGGCATAGAAGCTAAACATGGCAAGAACAACACCATAGCATGCATGGATCAACTATAACAACCTCGGCAAAAATGCTTAACATGTAAACATTCTGCCAGGAACATTTTATAGCAAAAGTAGAGCTCGATTGAGTCAAGCTAGGGTGCTCCATAATTGCAAATAAATACATGGATGGATAGAGCACAACAATATCTACAAAACATCCTTACTGATCATGCTCAAGAGAGGCATGGATCCCTCTGTAGCAACATGAATACATGGCATAAAAATATTAATAGGGCAAAAACTTAGAAGATTCCTAAGTCCCTGAAATCAGCAACATTACGAGAGCTACTTTGCATGCTTGTGCTAGTCACCACAGAGATCACAAAAATACATGGCATACACCCCTGTAAAGATGGCATGGCATACTTCAAAACACATGAAGGGCTAAAGTTCATAGGAGGCACACACTAAACATGGAAAAATGACAAATGTCCAATTACTGATAAGAATCTGAAACTAATATAAACTAGCACTCTTGCAACAGCATTTAGGGCAAAAAGATGAGCTCAAATGAACATGGTGCAATCGAATGAAATGAAGTACTCGTCAAGACGAACAATTTGATATGCTACACGCCCAAAACAGAGCCACGTGTGCAAAGTTATGATACGATGAAGAATGCAAAAAATTACTGGGACAGGAGAAAAGGTCAACCCTAGTTTTCGATCCAGATCTGGAGCTGCACGCAACCCGAGGATGACCAGGGCTTCGCCGGAGACGGGGTGACAACGGCCGGAGTCGTTGACGCGGTGGCCGGCCGGGAGGAGGAGGACAGACAGGCCGGCGAGGCGATGTGGCGGCGGGGCGGCGAGGCAGAGCGACGACCGCCGGTGACAAGGAGGAGCGGGGCGGAGCAGGGCGGCGGTTGGCGATGGCGGACGCCAGCGAGGAAGGAGGCGGGCGGCGCGGCGAGGAGGACGACAGGCGGCGGGGACCGAGCGGCGGCGCGGGCTCGATGGGTAGAGGGAGCTAGGAGGCTCCAAATTGAGCACGGTTTGTGGCCACGCGATCATGATCGAACGACCTAGATGATGGAGGGGGTTTAGGTGGGTCTTGGGCCACTTTGTAGAGGTGTTGGGCTGCAACACACACGAGGCCTTCTCGGTTCCTCGGTTAACCGTTGGAGTATCAAACGAAGTCCAAATGGTACGAAACTTGACAGGCGGTCTACCGGTAGTAAACCAAGGCCGCTTGGCAAGTCTCGGTCCAATCCGAGAACGTTTAACACCCGCACACGAAAAAGAGGTAAAAGGGGACACTAGAGGACATAGGAGCACCGGAAAGCAAAACAAACAACGGGGAAAATGCTCGAATGCATGAGACGAGCACGTATGCAAATGCGATGCACAAGATGACATGATATGGGATGCATGACAAAGACAAAAGCACACGGAGACAAAAACCCGACAATGAGGAAATATAATAACTTAGTGCTGGAAATGGCAAGAGTTGGAATACAAATATGGCAAGTTACATACGGGGTGTTACAACACTCCACCACTACGAAAGGATCTCGTCCCGAGATCTAGGACTGGAAAAACTTTGGGTACTCAGAACGGAGGTGGTCCTCGCATTCCCAGGTGGCTTCACGGTCGGAATGATGTGACCACTTGACTTTCAGGAATTTGATAGACTTGTTGCGAGTCTTGCGCTCAGTTTCTTCAAGAATAGCAACGTGATGCTCATGATAAGACAGGTCTTCCTGGAGATCAATCTCTTCCAAGTTGACGGTGCGGTCAGGAGTCTTGAAACACTTGCGGAGTTGAGACACGTGAAACACATCGTGCACGTTTGCAAAGTTGCATGGAAGCTCAAGTTGATAGGAGAGATCGCCTCTTTTACCAATGATCTTGAAAGGACCCACATATCTAGGGGCAAGCTTCCCTTTGATACCAAAGCGACGAGTACCTTTCATTGAAGAGACGCGGAGGTAGACATGGTCTCCGATCTCGAAAGCCAAGTCACGATGCTTGCTATCATAGTAACTCTTCTGGCGCGATTGCGCGGCTTTGAGATTTTCACGAATGACTTTGCACATTTCTTCAGCCTCTGTGATCAAGTCATTTCCAAGATGTTGACGTTCACCAATCTCTGACCAGTTAAGAGGAGTACGACACTTCCTGCCATAGAGAATCTCGAACGGGGCCTTGCCCGAACACGCTTGGAAGCTGTTGTTGTAGGAGAACTCGGCATATGGAGACAATCTTCCCACTTCATACCGAAAGAAATGACACAAGCCCTGAGCATATCTTCAAGAATTTTATTTACTCGCTCGACTTGGCCACTGGTTTGAGGATGAAAGGCTGTGCTGAAGCGAATGTTGGTGCCCATGGCCTTCTGAAAAGAATCCCAAAACTTAGATGTGAAAATGCGGCCACGATCTGAAGATATCAACTGCGGAATGCCATGCGGAGAGACAATCTTGGAGGTATATAGCTCTGCCAACTAAGCTGTTGTGATAGATTCTTTGATAGGAAGAAAATGAGCCGCTTTAGTGAGCTTGTCGATGACAACGAAGATAGCATCATTGCCACGCTTGGACTTTGGAAATCCAGTCACGAAGTCCATCTCAATATGGTTAAACTTCCATTCTAGAATGGCAAGAGGTCGGAGGAGACCAGCTGGTCGTTGGTGTTCTGCTTTCAGTCTTCTGCAGACATCACATTCATTCACGAACTGAGCAATCTCGCGCTTCATTCGAGTCCACGAATACGACTGCTTGAGGTCTTGGTACATCTTTGTACTTCCAGGGTGAATAGAGAGGAGAGAATTGTGAGCCTCGTTCATAATGACTTTAAGAAGGTCACCCTTAGGAACAACATGCGATCCTCGAAGAATAGAGTTTCCTTGTCATCGAGACGATAGCACTTGTACGTGGGTTGACTCTTGGCAATGCCAATCTTCACCTTCTTCACCATAGCATCAAGAAGTTGAGCCTCGCCAATCTGATCTTCCAAAGTCGGAGAGACTTGGAGGTTGTCAAGGAATCCTTGAGGAACAACTTGGAGATTGAGTTTGCAGAAAGCTTCACAAAGCTCTGGTTGGTAAGGCTTGAGAATCAAACTGTTGCGGTAAGCCTTCCTGCTCAATGTGTCAGCAATTATATTTGCCTTGCCTGGAGTATATTCAATACTCGGATTATACTCTTGAATCATTTCGACCCAACGAGTCTGCCTGAGATTGAGGTTGGGCTGAGTGAAGATGTACTTGAGAGTCTTGTGATCAGTGAAGATGTCCACTTTTCTTCCCAACAAGAGATGCCTCCATGTTAAAAGAGCACGGACAACTGCCGCCAACTCGAGTTCATGAGTGGGGTAATTCTTTTCGTTGGGCTTCAACTGGAGAGAGGTATAGGCCACAACTTTCTTCTCTTGCATCAACACTGCACCGAGACCTTGAAGGGAAGCATCACAGAAGACCTCGAATGGTTTGGATTCATCAGGAGGAGTCAGAACTGGAGCAGTGACTAACTTCTCTTTCAGAGTGTTGAAAGCAATGTCACATTCAGGCGACCAGACAAACTTCACATGCTTCTGTAGGAGGTTGGAAAGAGGCATCGCGATCTTAGTGAAGTTCTCAACGAACCTTCGACAATAGCTTGCGAGCCCAAGGAAGCTGCGGAGTTGCTTCACATTCTGAGGTGGTTCCCAATTCACAATTGCAGACACCTTCTCAAGATTAACAGCTATGCCCTTGGCGCAGATGATATGCCCAAGGTAGAGAACCTCATCGAGCCAAAACTCACACTTAGAAAACTTCGCATAGAACTGATGTTCTCTGAGTTTATCCAGCACCAATCTCAAATGCTTGGCATGATCCTCCTTGTTCCTGGAAAAGACCAAAATGTCATCGAGGTAGACCAAGACGAAGTCATTTGTGTAGGCATTGAAGATGAAGTTCATCATGCGAGAGAATGTTGGAGGAGCATTGACAAGGCCGAAAGACATGACAGTATATTCATGTGAACCATAGCTTGTTCTGAATGTTGTCTTGGGGATATCTTCTTCACGAATGCGAATACGATGATAGCACATACGGAGGTCAAGCTTGGAGAATACTTGAGCACCTTTGAGTTGTTCGAAAAGCTCGTTGATGTTGGGAAGTGGGTACTTGTTCTTTATGGTCTTCTTGTTCAGTGGACGATAGTCGACACAAAGTCGGTCCGTTCCATCCTTTTTCTTGACGAAAAGAACACCACAACCCCAAGGAGAAGAACTTGGTCGGATGACACCCATACGCTCTTGAATATCGAGTTGCTTCTTCAGCTCCTTCAACTCTTCAGGTCCAAGCTTGTAAGGATGTTTGCAAATGGGTTCCGTGCCAGGCTCAAGATCGATGACGAATTCAACTGGCCGGTGTGGAGGCATTCCTGGAAGCACTTATGTAAAGACGTCTTGATATTCACAAACGACTCGAATATGAGAGATGGCATCCAGCTCGCCATTCTCATTGAGAGAAAACAGTCGAATGGTATCATCACGAGCAGCAAAGACGATTACATCCTCAGACGAATGTGTCAATTGAATCCGCTGGGCAGCACAATCAAGCTGAGCCTTGTGCTTAGAAAGCCAGTCCATTCCGAGAATAAGATCAATATCCGAGTCGCCAAGAACAGTAGGAGAAGATAGAAACTTGTAGTCACCCATCGTGATGGTAACATCCGGAACCATGGAGTTAGCGTTCATGCGTTTACCTGGAGAGACAACTACTAACGGTCTAGGAAAAACTTTGAAAGCCAACTCATGCTTAGATGCAAAAGGTCTCGAGATGAAACAATGCTATGCACCAGTGTCAAAAAGAACTTTTGCAGGAATATCGTTAACAGGAAGGTTACCCATTATAACATCTAACGAGTCCTCTGCCTGAGCTGCATTCATCATATTGACCTTGGCATGCTTGGGATTATGCTTGAGCACTGCAGTGCTAGCAGATCTCACAGAAGGAGGAGGAGGAAGACGCCTCTGATTGAAGCATTTGTTGGCATAGTGACCCTTCTGCTGACACTTGTTGCACGTGACCTCCGAGAGCGGACGGTGATACGGAGCACTTGATCTTGGAGCATGAGATGAAGTCTTGTTCTGAAAGCCTGGGTTGGGTGGGTGGGAAGATCCATTGCCACCTTTGCTCTTCTGCTGATAAGGCTAACGGAATGGAGGAGGAGGCAACCAATACTTTTGCTGCTTAGTTGCCACTTGAGTTGAGGAAGAAGGATTTGCATCCCTGACTCGCTTCTTGGAAGCATCGCATTTGAGCTAAGCAGTCTCTTATTTCAGTGCCATGTTGTAAAACTCATCATACTTCTGCGGCTCAAAAAGCACGAGAGCTAGTTGGAGATCTTCTCTGAGGCCACCTCTGAACTGATAAATCATGCTCTTCTTGTTAGGTACGTATTGCTTAGCGAAGCGAGCGAGCTTCTGGAACATGATGTTGTACTGGTAAACAGACAAGCTGCCTTGCTTCAGATTGCGGAACTCCTCACACTTGCTCTCAACAACACTCTGAGGAATGTGGTGAGCTTTGAAGTCTTGACGGAATTCATCCCAGGTAATCACATGACCTCCTCTGGAATCTTTGTATTGCTGATACCACTCTGCAGCTTGGTCTTTGAGTTGGAATGAAGCAAACTTGACAAAGTCCTCAGGCCTGACGTTGCTGCACTCGAAATGCTTGCAGATATCCACGAGCCAATCATCAGCGTATGTTGCTTCGACACAGTTATTGAAGGTCTTTGGCTGGTTTGCGAGGAACTGGTTGAGTGTAGCAAACTGATTCTGAAAGTTGCCATGGCCTTGATTTCCTTGGTTGTGCTCTTGCAAGAGTTGCATAAGCATCTGTGTGTTGGCATTGGTAGCGGCCATCACAGTTTGCCATGCCTCCGGAGGTGGAGGTGGTGGTGGCGGATCAGGATTCTGACGCGTTGGAGGAGCTAAAGAGGGTGACATCCGTTAGCATCTTGACTGACATATATTCAAGCTGAATCAAATGGATCGAAATTGCAACATATAGTCTTAACATCCAAACAAAATGAACGAATGCATTCCAATTGAAATGGTCACGCTTCCATAAATTGAGAAGCCACTTAGATAGAGGTAGAAGAATAAAACAACAAGGTACAAACAAGAAAAAATACTTGGTAAGGATTACCCAATCACAAACCAAATATCCGCGGAAGAAATACTAGAGCTACATGAATTCCCACCTATGAAACTCCTGAAATTCTCCCGGTTATGCAATCAGGTGTTGGGGATACAGGGGAAGCATAATATCTCACCCAAAGCTAGCAAATCCTACATCCAGCTATATCCATCCTTCAACACATAACCAAGAAACCTTCGGAAATCATTTACCTCAACCTTCGAAAAGCATCCGTTATACGAGTTATGGCGATACTCCCGAACTCCCGCCCCAGTACTGGGTGGCGTCGAGGTTATCTCACCAACAACTGCATAAAAGAGATTTTCAATGTCGGCGAAACTCAGGTATTCTAGAATTGCAACGATAAAATTGTGACGACAACACCTCGGAGCTCAACTCCCTGGGACACTGCCACAACCCCTAAATGTCAGGAGGCACCAAGAACAATGTTCTCATCACAAATCCATCGGAACGATTCCAAGATACCCGCATGATCCTAAATTTTTTTAGTGAAATTTGAGAAGAGAAGAGTCAAAACTCTACGTCAGGATGCCTCACCAGAGCGACGAAGGGGCTAAGGAGTAAAAAGAATCCTACTCTCTGATATATATAATCCTAAATGACTCAAAACATTTTTCTAGACTCAACAACGCCAACGATTCGATCAAGCAGGGGCTCCTAAGTCAGGGAAGGCTCTGATTACCAACTTCTAATGCCCACGATGCGGTTATATCTCCCACGTGTCGAAGCACGACTTAGATGCATAACCGCATTGTAAGCAATGTCGCAAGTGGGGTAATCTTCACACAACCCATGTTATAAATAAGGAAAAGAGGTACATAGTTGGCTTACACTCGCCACGTCACACAATAGCATAAATAACATTACATTCACCTAGATACAATCAAGGTCCGACTACGGAAACAAAATAAAGAACGACCCCAAATGCAACAAAGTCCCCGATCGCCCCAACTGGGCACCACTACTGATCATCTAGAAAGGAAACGTAGTATCGTCCTGAGTCCTCAACAAACTCCCACTTGAGCTCGGTCGAATCTCCTGGAGCGGTATCATCGGTCCCTGCATCTGGTTTTGAAGGAATCTGTGAGTCACGAGGACTCAGCAATCTCACACCCTCGTGATCAAGACTATTTAAGCTTATAGGAAGGGTAAAAGGTATGAGGTGGAGCTGTAGCAATCACTAGCATATATGGTGGCTAACATACGCAAATGAGAGCGAGAAGAGAAGGCAAAGGCACGATCGATAAACTATGATCTAGAAGTAATCCTAGAACAACCTACGTTCAAGCATAACACGAAACCGTGTTCTCTTCCCAGACTCCACCGAAAAGAGACCATCACGGCCACACACTCTGTTGATTCATTTTAGTTAAGTTAGGTTCAGGTTTTTCTACAACCGGACATTAACAAATTCCCATCTGCCCATAACCGTGGGCACGGATTTCGAAAGATCAAAGCCCTGCAGGGGTGTCCCAACTTAGCCCATCACAAGCTCTCACGGTCAACGAAGGATATTCCTTCTCCCAAGATAATCTGATAAGACTCGGAATCCCGGTTACAAGACATCTCGACAATGGTAAAACTAAACCAGCAAAGCCACCCGAATCTGCCGACAAATCCCGATAGGAGCTACACATATCTCGTTCTCAGGGCACACCGGATTGTCCAAGGTTCCGGTAGGCCAGCCCAGAGTTGCCGCTAGTGGCCACCGGCAGCTGACAGGTTGGACCAACACTCAAGGAGCATGGCCCGTGGGTTTGAAATAAAGATAACCCTTGAGTCCGTGGAACCCAAGGGAAAAAGAGGCTAGGTGGCAAATGGTAAAACCAATGTTGGGCATTGCTGGAGGAGTTTTATACAAGGCAAACTTTCAAGGGGTTCCCCTTATAATCCAACCGTGTAAGGAACGCAAAATCAAGGA
The DNA here is from genome assembly GCF_018294505.1 of Triticum aestivum. Taxonomy (NCBI): domain Eukaryota; kingdom Viridiplantae; phylum Streptophyta; class Magnoliopsida; order Poales; family Poaceae; genus Triticum; species Triticum aestivum. Next base: position 460,499,183 of record NC_057794.1, read on the forward strand.
ACATAACATCGGTATGACGGAAACTAGGGCGGCAAGAGTGGAACAAAACATCAGGCATAAGGCCGAGCCTTCCACCCTTTACCAAGTGTATATATGCATTAAAATAGATCAAGATATAATAATGATATCCCAACAATAAACATGTTCCAACAAGGAAACAAACTCCAATCTTCACCTGCAACTAGCAACGCTATAAGAGGGGCTGAGCAAAGCGGTAACATAGCCAAACAACGGTTTGCTAGTACAAGGTGGGTTAGAGGTTTGACACGGCAATATGGGAGGCATGATAAGAAAGTGGTAGGAATTGTAGCATAGGCATAGCAAAAGAGCGAGCATCTAGCATGCAAAGATAGAAGTGATTTTGAGGGTATGGTCATCTTGCTTGCAAAGTTCTCCGAGTTGACATTAGCTTGATCCTCGTAAGCATACTCAACGGGCTCCTTGATCACGTACTCGTCTCACGGCTCTACCTAAGCAAGAACACAAGCAAAGGGAGACACAATCAACCACGTGCAATGCACAAGCAACATGATGCAAAACATGGCATGACATGCGGGATGTGATATGCAATGCATATGCATGTTTCGGAAAGGAATGATTGAACCTGGCCTCAACTTGGAAAACCAAGAGAGCCACTGGAAAGAGGAGTTGATTTCGGTCGAAATCAATATAAAGATCACCGGAAACGGATGCACGGTTTGCAAATGACAAGCAAAACAAATATGGCACCGATCTGCGATTAACAGCACGAGACCATCTAAATGCAACAAGAAAATTAAGCTACTGCACTCTAACATAACAACAAAACACATGGAAGGGATCCACTCAAGATGCTTGACAAAATATGAACACTGAGCTACGGCTAATTCACTCAATAGCAGGTTCAAACAAGCATGGAAAAAGTGCAAAAGATATCAGGTTACAGACTTAGTGAAATTAACATGTCAGGAATTTAACATCAGGAATCAATGTTTAGAACATGATATCAACATGCTACAAGAACATATCATGAAACTACACAAAGCATACAACAAAAGTTCCTTACTGAACATAAGCCAAAAGGGATCAGAAAATACAATGGCAACCATGTGAACATAGCAATTTTCGTTAACAGATTCAGACTTAGTAGAAAACTGGAACATGGCAAAACAGATATTAAGTAGGCATGTTTACTAGCTCGATGCACTCACCACAAGGCATTGCATGACAAACTAAGCATACACCCAGCAAGTAGACAAGGCATAGAAGCTAAACATGGCAAGAAGAACACCATAGCATGCATGGATCAACTATAACAACCTTGGCAAAAATTCTTAACATGTAAACATTCTATCAGGAACATTTTATAGCAAAAGTAGAGCTCGATTGAGTCAAGCTAGGGTGCTCCATAATTGCAAACAAAGACATGGATGGATAGAGCACAACAATATCTACAAAACATCCTTACTGATCATGCTCAAGAGAGGCATGGATCCCTCTGTAGCAACATGAATACATGGCATAAAAATATTAACAGGGCAAAAACTTAGAAGATTTCTAATTCCTGAAATCAGCAACATTACGAGAGCTACTTTGCTTGCTTGTGCTAGTCACCACAGAGATCGCAAAAATACATGGCATACACCCCTGTAAAGATGGCATGGCATGCTTCGAAACACATGAAGGGCCCAAGTTCATAGGAGGCACACACTAAACATGGCAAAAATGACAAATGTCCAATTACTGATAAGAATCTGAAACTAATATAAACTAGCACTCTTGCAACAGCATTTAGGGCAAAAAGATGAGCTCAAATGAACATGGTGCAATGGAATGAAATGAAGTACTCGTCGAGACGAACAATTTGATATGCTACACGCCCAAAACGGAGCCATGTGTGCAAAGTTATGATGCGATGAAGAATGCAAAAAATTACTGGGACAGGAGAAAAGGTCAACCCTAGTTTTGGATCCAGATCTGGAGCTGCACGCAACCAGAGGATGACCTGGGCTTCGCCGGAGATGGGGCGACGGCGGCCGTAGTCGTTGACGCGGTGGCCGGTCGGGAGGAGGAGGACGGACAGGCCGGCGAGGCGATGTGGCGGCGGGGTGGCGAGGCAGAGCGACGACCGCCGGCGACAAGGCGGAGCGGGGCGGAGCAGGGCGGTGGTCGGCGATGGCGGACGCCAGCGAGGAAGGAGGCGGGCGGCGCGGCGAGGAGGATGACAGGCGGCGGGGACCGAGCGGCGGCGCGGGCGCGATGGGCCGCGGGGGCCGGCCGTGGGCTCACGGGCCCGCGGTGGAGGCGGCGATGTGGGGCGCGAGCGATGCCACGTGGTGGCTCGTGATAGGCGGCAGCGGCAGTGTCCGGCGCGGACCGGACGTGTCCGGTGCGCGGATGAGGAGGGGCTAGGGTTAGGGTGGTATGGATCCAGAATTTTCGTGGGGAGGTCTATATTATAGGTAGAGTGAGCTAGGAGGCTCCAAATTGAGCACGGTTTGCGGCCACGCGATCGTGATCGAACGGCCTAGATGATGGAGTGGGTTTAGGTGGGTTTTGGGCCACTTTTGGAGAGGTGTTGGGCTGCAACACACACGAGGCCTTCTCGGTTCCTTGGTTAACCGTTGGAGTATCAAACTAAGTCCAAATGGTACGAAACTTGACAGGCGGTCTACCGGTAGTAAACCAATGCTGCTTGGCAAGTCTCGGTCCATTCCGAGAACGTTTAACACCTGCACACTAAAAAGAGGTAAAAGGGGACACGGAGGACATAGGAGCGCCGGAAAGCAAAACGGACAACGGGGAAAATGCTCGAATGCATGAGACGAACACGTATGCAAATGCGATGCACATGATGACATGATATGAGATGCATGACAAAGACAAAAGCACACGGAGACAAAAACCCGACAACGAGGAAATATCATAACTTAGTGCCGGAAATGGCAAGAGTTGGAATACAAATATGGCAAGTTACATATGGTGTGTTACATAACTGTTATAACCCCTCGAGGTCCGGGAATTTTGAGCTTGAGGTATGCATAATGCGGTACCGCATTTAATCTAGCAAATGTGGTTCGTCTGAGTAGTGCGTGATAGCCACTGCGGAAGGGGACGATGTCGAAGATTAACTCCTAGCTTCGGAAGTTGTCCGGTGATCCGAAGACCACTTCCAGTGTGATTGAGCCCGTGCAACAGGCCTCTACACCTGGGATGACACCTTTAAAGGTGGTTTTGGTGGGTTTGATCCTCGAGGGGTCTATGCCCATTTTACGCATTGTATCCTAATAGAGCAGGTTCAGGCTGCTGCCACCGTCCATAAGGACTCGAGTGAGGTGAAATCCGTCGATGATGGGGTCAAGGACCAATGCGGCAGAACCGCCATGACGGATACTGGTGGGGTGGTCCCTGTGATTGAAGGTGATCGGACAAGAAGACCATGCATAGATGTCCTTCAGTGCATGCTTCCGTTCCCGCTTGGGAATATGGGTTGCGTATATCATGTTTACCATTTTCACTTGGGGAGGAAATTTCTTCTGTCCTCCCGTGTTCGGCGGCCGGGGCTCCTCCTCATCGTCGCTATGCAGCCCCTTTTCCTTGTTTTTGGCATTTAACTTGTTGGTGTGTTTGAACACCCAGCATTCTCTGTTGGTGTAGTTGGCCGGTTTATCGGGGGTGCCGTGAATTTGACACGAACGATCGAGCATGCAGTCTAAGCTGGACGGGCCTGGATTGCTTCTTTTTAAAGGCTTTTTCCGCTGACCGGATTTAGAGCCGTCAAATCCGGCATTAACTTCCGGGTCTTCGGCATTGTCGCCGTTGTTGCGGCGCTTGTGTCTGTTGCGACATGGCCTGCCGTTGCTATCTTTAGCATCTGAATTGCCATGGTTTCATGAAGTGTTGTTGCGGTGAGCCAGCCAGCTATCCTCGCCCGCACAAAAGCGAGTTATGAGTGCCATGGACTTCGGCTTTTCTTGGCCGAGGTGTCGGGCGAGCCACTCGTCACGGATGTTATGCTTAAATGCCGCTAAGGCCTCGGCATCCGGACAGTCGATGATTTGGTTCTTTTTAGTTAGGAACCAAGTCCAGAATTTCCTGGCTGATTCCCCTGGCTGTTGGGTTATGTGACTCAAGTCATCGGCATCCGGTGGTCGCACATAAGTGCCCTGGAAGTTGTCAAGGAATGCGTCTTCCAAGTTCTCCCAACTGCCAACGGAGTTTGCCGGCAAGCTATTCAGCCAATGCCGAGCAGGTCCTTTGAGTTTTAATGGGAGGTACTTGATGGCATGTAGATCGTCACCGCGGGCCATGTGGACGTGGAGGAGGAAATCTTCGATCCATACCGCGGGGTCTGTTGTGCCATCGTATGATTCAATATTCACGGGTTTAAAACCTTCTGGGAATTTGTGATCCATTACTTCATCAGTGAAGCATAGGGGGTGTGCGGTGCCTCTGTGCCGGGCTATATCACGACGCAGTTCATATGAGTCTTGTCTACTATATTCGGCCCATCCGGATTTGGTTTTAGTATACCCGGTGTGACAGTCATCGTCATTCGTTGGGGCGCACCCCCGTGATCCGTACATCGATCTTGTATGTCCTACTTTGTTTTCCAATACTTCTCGCAGGTCCTACGTGTTGCCGCGGGCCTTGGTGTTTCTGTTTGACTAGCGACGGGGTGCGGGCTGGACTTCGGGCTGATACGCCGCTTTGTCTCAGCCACGAGGTGGCCGGTCAGCCGCATCGTACGCTGGTAGTGTAGGCTTTAATGCTTCCTCCTCGAGTTGGGTAGCAACCTGCGCTTTGGGTAACTTTTGGTTGGGCACTCGAGTTCATATTCCTCGGCTGCCAGCACTTCGGTCCATCTATCGGCTAGCATTTCTTGATCAGCTTGAAGCTGTTGTTGCTTTTTCTTCAGGCTTTTTGCTGTGGCTATAAGCCGGCGCTTGAAGCGCTCCTGCTCGATGGGATCCTCGGGCATGATAAATTCTTCGTCGCCGAGTCTCACCTCGTCATCGGAGAGAGGCATATAATTGTCATCCTCTGATTCTCTGTCTGCCGCCTGTTCCTTAGGGCTAGCTTGCCAATCCTCCCGCTCGAAGCTTGGCTGCAGGGGATTGTCTTCGACACTGTCTGCAGCTTTATTGTCTCTTGTGCCGGTATCGCTGCTTTTGCTATGGCGGGACTTAGAGCGGCGCCGATGATGCCGGTGCTTGGATTGCTTCTCGAGGGGATTATCCTCCATTGCCTTATTGCCATCGCTTTCTTTGGGGGTGTCCACCATGTATATATCATATGATGAGGTGGCTGTCCAGCACCCTGTGCACGGTGGTTCCTGTTCTTCTCCTGCATCGTCATCCATACCGTCGATGTCTTCGGAGCCAAAATCAAGCATGTCGGTTAAGTCTTCGACAGTGGCTATCAAGTGGGTGGTGGGTGGGGAATGAATTTCTTCGTCGTACGCTTCCCACTCAAGCCAGACATAGTTCGGCCAAGGGTCTCCTGACAAGGAGAGAGACCTCAATGAATTTAGCACGAAAGATATCCGCGGAGGTGAACTCCATGATCGATGCCCAATCAGATTCGATAGGCATGGATGCAGGCGACTCAGAGCCTGTGGCCGGGGACGAAACCAAGGGTCCGGCAACACAGGTCTCACAGGAGGTGAAGTTAGTATTCGGCTCTATCGCTGCTGGGTGTGCGGCTGTAATGGCCCGAGACCGATGTGCCAGGTGTCTTCCAGTTATTCGCTGTGTTGCCTTGTCATTTGCTTGCGTGTCATGCATATCTTATCATGTCATCATGTGCATTGCATTTGCATAGATAGTCATCTCATGCATCCGAGCATTTTCCCCGTTGTCCGTTTTGCAATCCGGCGCTCCTATGTCATCCGGTGTCCCTTTTTGCCTCTTTTTGTGTGCGGGTGTTAAACGTTCTCGGATTGGACCGAGACTTTCCAAGCGGCCTTGGTTTACTACCGGTAGACCGCCTGTCAAGTTTCATGCCATTTGGACTTCGTTTGATACTCCAACGGTTAACCAAGGGACCGTAAAGGCCTCGTGTGTGTTGCAGGACAACACCCCTCCAAAGTGGCCCAAAACCCACCTAAACCCCCTCCATCATCTCGGTAGTTCGATCACGATCACGTGGCCAAAAACCGCACCTCATTTGGAGTCTCCTAGCTCCCTCTACCTATAAATGTGTGCCTTCCCCTGAAATTTCGCGGTACAAACCATACCCTAACCTCCCTCCGAGACGCCGGACATGTCCGTCCGCGCCGGACGCGTCCACCGGCCACCTCACTCCGGCGAATCAGCAGCTGCCACGTCACCCCGCTGCCGCTCTCCTCCAACCACGCGCCGCCACGTCGCCACTTCTCTCTCCCTCCACCGTGCCGGCCCTGCAGGCCCATCGCGGGCCCGCCCAGGCCCGGTGCCATGCCGCCGCGGCCCGTGAGCAACCTGCGCCTCGCCGCCCGTTCGCCGACCCCGCCGCCTTTGCGCGTCGCCGGTGACCAACTCTGGTGACCGGAGCGCGCCGTCCTGCGCCCGTCCCCGCCGCCAGCGTCTACCTCTCCACGCCCGCGCCGCAACGCTCGCCGGAGCGCCGCAACCCGCGCGTCACCCCGCTCGCACCACGGGTCCCCTGCTCGTCGGAGCCCATCCTAATGTTGCTGATTTCAGTGACTTAGAAATCTTCTAAGTCATTTTCCTGATTATATGTTTATGCCATGTATTCATGTTGCTACAGAGGGATCCATGCCTCTTTTGAGCATGATCAGTAAGGATGTTGTGTAGATATTGTTGTGCTCTATCCATCCATGTCTTTGTTTGCAATTATGGAGCACCCTAGCTTGACTCAATCGAGCTCTACTTTTGCTATCAAATGTTCCTGGCAGAATGTTTACGTGTTAAGCATTTTTGCCAAGGTTGTTGTAGTTGATCCATGCATGCTATGTTGTTGTTCTTGCCATGTTTAGCTTCTATGTCATGTCTACTTGCTGGATGTATGCTTAGTTTGTCATGCAATGCCTTGTGGTGAGTGCATCGAGCTTGTAAACATGCCTACTTAATATCTGTTTTGCCATGTTCCGGTTTTCTGCTAAGTCTGAATCTGTTAACGTAAATTGCTATGTTCACATGGTTACCATTGTATTTTCTGATCCCTTTTGGCTTATGGTCAGTAAGGGACTTTTGTTGTATGCTTTGAGTAGCTTCATGCCATGCCTTGCGTTGCCATGATATAATCCTATAGCATGTTGTTATCTTGCTCTAAACATTGCTTCCTAATGTTAAATTCCTGACATGTTATTTTCACTAAGTATGTAACCTGTTATCTTTTGCCCTTTGGCCATGCTTGTTTGAACCTGCTATTGAGTGAATTAGCCATAGCTCAGTGTTCATATTTTGTCAAGAATCTTGAGTGGATCTCTTCCATGTGCTTTGTTGTTATGTTAGAGTGCAGTAGCTTGTTGTTCTTGATGCATCTAGATGGCCTCGTGCTGTTAATCGTAGATCAGTGCCATATTTGTTTTGCTTGCCATTTGCAAACCGTGCATCCGATTCCGGTGATCTTTATATCGATTTCGACCGAAATCAACTCACCTTTCCATTGGCACTCTTGGTTTTCCAAGTTGAGTCCAGGTTCAATCTTTCCTTTCCAAGACATGCATATGCATCGCATAGCGCATCCTGCATATCATGCCATGTTTTGCATCATGTTGCTTGTGCATTGCACGTGGTTGATTGTGTCTCCCTTTGCTTGTGTTCTTGCTTGGGTAGAGCCGGGAGACGAGTTCGTGTTTGAGGTACCTGTTGAGTACGCTTACGAGGTTCAAGCTTTCGTCTTCTCAGAGAACTTTAGAGGCAAGATGACCATACCCTCGAAATCACTTCTATCTTTGCTTGCTAGTTGCTAGCTCTTTTGCTATGCCTATGCTATGATACCTACCACATGCTTATCCTGCCTCCCATATTGCCATGTCAATCTTCTAACCCACCTTGTCCTAGAAAACCATTGTTCGGCTATGTTCCCGCTTTGCTCAGCCCCTCTTATAGCGTTGTTAGTTGCAGGTGAAGATGGAGTTTGTTCCATGTTGGGACATGGATATTTTGTTGGGATATCACAATATCTCTTATTTAATTAATGCACCTATATACTTGGTAAAGGGTGGAAGGCTCGGCCTTATGCCTGGTGTTTTGTTCCACTCTTGCCGCCCTAGTTTCCATCATACCAGTGTTATGTTCCTTGATTTTGCGTTCCTTACACGGTTGGGTTATAATGGGAACCCCTTGACAGTTCGCCTTGAATAAAACTCCTCCAGCAAGGCCCAACCTTGGTTTTACCATTCGCCACCTACCTCTTTTTCCCTTGGGTCGGCCAACCCAAGGGTCATCTTTATTTTTAAACCCCCGGGCCAGTGCTTCTCTAAGTGTTGGTCCAACCCAGAGCACCGTGCGGGGCCATCCCTTGGCAACTTGGGCTACGTTGGCTCCCGTACGCTTAGCTTATCCGGTGTGCCCTGAGAACGAGATATGCGTAGCTCCTATTAGGATTTGTCGGCACAGCGGGTGGTCTTGCTGGTTTTGTTTTACCATTGTCGAGATGTCTTGTAACCGGGATTCCGAGCCTGATCGGGTCTTCCTGGGAGAAGGAATATCCTTCGTTGACCGTGAGAGCTTGTGATGGGCTAAGTTGGGACACCCCTGCAGGGATTTGAACTTTCGAAAGCCGTGCCCGCGGTTATGGGTAGATGGGAATTTGTTAATATCTGGTTGTAGAAAACTTGAACCTTAACATAATTAAAATGGATCAATCGCGTGTGTAGCCGTGATGGTCTCTTTTCGGCGGAGTCCGGGAAGTGAATACGGTGTTGGAGTTATGATTGAACGTAAGTAGTCTAGGATCACTTCTTGATCATAGATTCTCGAACGTGCTTTGCTTTCTCTTCTCGCTCTCATTTGCGTAAGTTAGCCACTATATATGCTAGTGCTTGTTGCAGCTCCACCTCATACCTTTTACCTTGCCCATAAGCTTAAATAGTCTTGATCGCGAGGGTGTGAGATTACTGAGTCCCCGTGACTCACAGATACTTCCAAAACCAGCTTGCAGGTGAAGCAACGGAGCTCAAGGAGGAGCTCGATGAAGTTCGTGATTGTTATGTTGTTCTGTTTCCAGTTGATCAGTAGTGGTGCCCAGTTGGGGCGATCAGGAACTTTGTTGCATTTGGGGTTGTTCTTTATTTTGGTTCCGTAGTCGGACCTTGATTGTATTTGGTTGTTGTAATGCTTTATTCATGTTTTGTGTGAAGTGGCGATTGTAAGACAACTATGTATCTCTTTCCTTTCAGTACATGGGATGTGTAAACATTACCCCTCTTGCGACATGCCTACAATGCGGTTATGCCTCTAAGTCGTGCTCCGACACGTGGGAGATATAGCCGCATCGTGGGCGTAACAGCGGCCTCCGTGCGGGGTCTATCCACCCGTCCTCGGACGGCACGATCTGCTCCGGATTGAGGGCCGGAGTAGCCACAGGTGTAATCTCCTGAACACCGTCCGGCGGGAGAGCTAAGTGATGCTCGTCATGATTGTGCGGCGCACCTGGCACGGGTTCGAATCAATCGAAGATCAAGTCTCCGCGGATGTCGGCAGTATAGTTTAAGTTTCCAAACCTAACTTGATGGCCAGGGGCATAGCTCTCGATCTACTCCAGATGGCCAAGCAAGTTGGCCCGCAGTACGAAGACGTCGAATACGAAGATCTGTCCGGGGAGAAAAACCTCACCCTGGATCGCATCGTTGTTGATGATCGAAGGAGCCATCAAGCCTTATGGTGACAACACAGTGGAACTCTCAATGAAAGCACCAATGTCGGTGTCAAAACCGGCAGATCTCGGGTAGGGGTCCCGAACTGTGCATCTAAGGCGGATGGTAACAGGAGGCGGGGGACATAATGTTTACCTAGGTTCGGGCCCTCTCGATGGAGGTAATACCCTACGTCCTACTTGATTGATCTTGATGATATGAGTATTACAAGAGTTGATCTACCACGAGATCATAGAGGCTAAACCCTAGAAGCTAGCCTATGATTATGATTGTTGTTGTTCTACAGACTAAACCCTTCGGTTTATATAGACACCGGGGGGGCTAGGGTTACATAGAGTCGGTTACAAGGGAGGAGATCTACATATCCGAACTGCCAAGCTTTCCTTCCACGCAAAGGAGAGTCCCACCGGACACGGGACGAAGACTTCAATCTTGTATCTTCATAGTCCAACAGTCCGGCCGAAGAATATAGTCTGGCTGTCCGAGGACCCCCTAATCCAGGACTCCCTCACCTGGTACCGGCAAGAAGGGTAAGACCGAGGTCCCCGGCAAGGAAGTTGCCACGTGCACTGATTGCTGGGAAGCTGCGGCTGTCGAGAAGGCTGGGAAAGGTGATGGGTCGTACTACAAGATCCATCGGACCAAGGGCCAGGATCTCTAGGAGTGTCATCAGGTTGAGCAGCTCGTCAAGAAGCAGAGCGCCAAATATGAGAAGCGAGATAAGGAGAAAGATCAGAATGGCGCTGGCGGGAAGGGCCGAGGCAGCAAAGCAAACCGCCCCGGCAAGGCTCCTTGGAATCAAGGAAAACCCACCAGGGGCCGTGAGAAAGAGAATTGCAATGATGAGAGTGATGGAGGAGATGAAGAGGAAACCAGCAAGCAGGAGTTCCAGAAAGCCACTGACGCCCTGTGTATTGGTGGGGGTGCATCTCTGCACTGCTCTCACCACCAACTTAAACAGTGGGCACGTGAAGTCAATCCCATGGAGTTAGCGGCAGATTCTTGGAAGCCGCTCAAGTGGTCCACATGCCCATCATCTTTGACGAGGAGGATCACCTTGACCGCACCACCGCGGTAGGGTGCGTGCCGTTGTTGGTCTCACCAACAATCCGCAACCTCAAGGTTACAAAGATGTTGGCTGGCGGCGGGGCGGGGTTGAATCTGATTTCTCCAAAGGTCATCAGCAAACTTCAGATAGCAGAGGAAGAGCTTGAGGTTACTGGCACGTTTCAAGGAGTTAACCCCAGTAGGACTCGTCCTAAGGGGAAGATCGCGTTGCAGGAGACGTTCGGGAGAGAGTTGAATTACCAGACTAAAAAGATTGTGTTTGATGTGGTCGACCTCCCCCTGTCGTACAATGGAATCGTTGGTCGCCCAGCTCTGGCTAAATTCATGGTGGCATCCCACTATGCCTACCACACCTTGAGATGCTAGGGCCGATAGGCGTCATTTCCATTCCATCAGACGAGAAGGACGCAATCATTTGCGTAGACAAGATGTACAGGGACGCAGTCGCGGTAGAGGCCATGGAAGCCAAGATTCCCGCCAACGAAAACAACAAGAAGAAGAGGGATATCAAGGATGCCTGCAAGGAATCCGAGAAACATACCTCTCTGGAGTATGTTGCGCCCGTTGAGGACTTGTTGGAGAGTTCCAACAACAAGAAATCCAAGGCTACTGCACCCGCTGTGAAAAAGGCCCTGGCAGGGCTGGCTGGCATAGATGGAACCTTCACTATCATTGCCACCCTCGATGACAAATAGGAAAGCGCGCTCGTTGCCTTCCTGCGGGCGAATGTCGATATGTTTTCCTAGCAACCATCTGACATCCCCGGTGTTCCTAGGGAGGTAATCGAGCGCCACCTTGTTGTCTGCCCTCATGGCCGACCCGTCAAGAAGAAAGTCTGGAAGCAAGCCTTGGAGCGGCAGCAATTCATTATCGAGGAGATTAAGAAACTTGAGGTAGCTGGTCTGGTTAGAGGAGTACTGCATCCAACATGGTTAGCAAATCTAGTGGTAGTGTGCAAGGCTAATGGGAAATGGAGGCTTTGCTTAGATTCACGGATCTGAACAAGGCATGCCCGAAGGACCCATTTCCCTTGCCGCACATCGACCAGATTGTGGATTCCACCTCCGGGTGTGATCTACTCTCTTTCCTGGATGCATACTTAGGGTACCATCAGATCTTTATCTCCAAGGAAGATGAAGAGAAGACATCGTTCATCACTCCATGTGGCACGTACTACTTTGTACGCATGCCCTTCGGATTGAAGAGCGTCGAATTCACTTTTGCAAGGGCAGTCCAGATTAGTTTGAGTCATAGTTACACCAAAACATTGAAGCTTCCATGGATGATATTGTGGTCAAGACCAAGGAAAGTTCAACCCTCATTCAGGATTTAGAAGAGACATCTTCTAATCTGCAAAAGATCAACTTAAAGCTGAACCTGGAGAAGTGTGTGTTTGGTGTTTCTCTAGGCAAGCTGCTTGGCTTCTTTGTGTCCCACCGGGGGATAGAGGCCAACCACGATAAGATCAAGGCTATTGAGCAAATCCAAGCACCCAAGACAGTTAAGGATGTGAGGTGTTTAATTGGATGTGTTGCCACGCTTAGCAGGTTCATTTCCAAGTCTGTCGAGCGCGCCTTGCCATTCTTCAAGATCTTGAAGAAGGCAGGACCAGTGGAGTGGACCCCGGAGGCAGATGCTGCACTGCAAGATTTGAAGGACGATATTTCCTTTGTGCCCACTTTGGTCACTCCCAAACCACAAGAGCCATTGTTGCTATACTTAGTGGCAACTAATCAAGTGGTTAGTGCATCACTTGTGGCGCAGTGGGAAGTGGAAGAGGTGGCAGCCATAGCCAATGTCCCCTCCAGAGAGGAAAATGAGCACACCCCGACAAGGTCAGATGCAGTCCCAGATGAAAGAGAGCAAGGTAACGGAGACAGCCCCAAGGACGCGGCAAGGAGGAAAGTGGTGCAGCGCCTAGTGTCGTGGTTTTGTCGCGGCAGATGTCCTAGAGAAAGGACTTAGTCGTGGAGCCATCACAACGGGTTAGCTTGAAGGGGTTAAAGCGGACATAGGGACGCAAGAGAGTTTATACTAGTTCGGCCCCTTCGATGAAGGTAAAAGCCTACGTCTAGTTGTGATGGAATTGATGGGGTTTCGATGACTAGGGAGCAAACAAGCTTCGCCTAAGTCTCGAATTGTTGTCTGTTGTCCTTGAACCGCCGCCGGGTCGTCCCCTTATATACACGGGTGACGCCTGTCGGTTCACAAAGTCCCAACACCGGTCCATATTCGTATCCGGGTTGGTCTCTCCTTATTCCTAACTTACAATACAAGTTTATATACAAATGCCGGTTTACAGCTACAAGTCTTAAACCGACTACGGGCTTTAGGTCCTCATCTATCTTCTTGGGCTTTAGCACTCTTGAACTACTGATGAAGTTGACCCGGCCTAGATAGGCCGGTTTACGCCCAGCAGTAATATCTCAAACATTAGGCCCTAGATTGATTTGAACGGGTTCATGTCAATCCTTTAGCAAAAACTTCATCTTCAACATCTTCTCATAAATTGGTAAACCGCCATGATGTCATCTTCTCTGATTGCTATAAACCGGAGTGACGTCACATGTCATAACGAAGCTATCCATTATGCTTCCTTGTTTAATAGATCTGCGGAAATCGAGGCGACAGCTCCGTTTCGTGGCCCCTTGATTGTCGCGCCTGACACATGTCCTTTTGCCTTATAAATAGGACTGAAGGGTCATTTCTTTTCTCCCCTTCGTGCCTTTCTTCTTCGTCTTCCTCGCGTCGCCAGCCTCGGAGCTCCGTCGCCGCCGTCAACTTCTGCACCAACCTTGGCCGCTGCATCAACCTGAACGCACCAGAGCACCGCGGCAACCTTCCGCGTATTCCTCAACTCTGGTAAGCCTTCTGCTCTTCTCAACACAGATCTGTTCTAGGGTTTCGTGTTCTTGCAGTTTTCATCACCTATTCATGTTCATATACTAGCTCCTGGATGCATCTGTGAACCCTGCTCTGTGTAGCGGTAGCTTTTAGTATCCGCCTTTAGTTTCATGCCCAAGACCATAGATCTCACATATATTTCTGCCCATTGATTCAATACTGTTCTGCTTTGAGCTTTTGAATATTTTTCTTATTTTCTGAACTTGCTTCAGATCCAACGCTGTAGACAAATCTTGTGAAATCTGTTTCTGCATACTTATCCATCCGCAATCTCAGCTGTTTCAGTGCTTAGATCAGGCGGTTTAACCTTGTAGAAAAAATTGCCAAACCGGTATATACCATTAGTCCCCTTGTTGAACCGCCAGATGTTGTTGCTTCATAAAACTCCGGTTTAGATAGATCTATCTCTGGTTTAACATTGCACATACCAATGTACCTTAATCAGTGCATTTTTTAACCGGGATCCTCTACCTTGTAGATTTCATCTTGGCCAAGCAAGTATATGAGTGCAATTGGGTTCCTTCTCGCGTCACAGAAGCTCAACTGGACGATTTAGTCCTGATCGGCGCCTTAGGCAGCAAAGATATCATCCATTGGAGGGCTCCCAGCAAAGAATGCCCTCCCACACCTCAAGAAGGAGAGGTCGTCATTTTTGTAGATCACTTAGCCTGGGGCTTTAAGCCGCCCGATTCTAAATTTTACCGGGATGTTTTTAGCCGATTTCCAACTCCATCCACAAGACACTGACCCCAACTCTATTACAAACATGTGTCACTTCCAAGTGCTCTGTTAGGCCTTCTTTCAAGAGGAGCCCACAGTGGAATTGTTCAGAGACCTTTTCCATCTAAACCGCCGTTCTGAGTTTACTGACGGCTCCAATACGGAGTTGGGTGGCGTGGCGATTCAGAAAAGGAAAGAGGTCACATACCCTCACGCCAAACTGCACAGCCACCCCAAAGAGTGGAATCAGACATGGTTGTATTGCAAAGACACCTCCCCTGCTGGTGAGAATCCCTTGCCTGGCTTTCGTCCGGAGCGGCTCAGCAATACACACCCCTTTCCGCAAAGGTTGACTGCCCAGGAGAGAAGCAAATATGCTCCTCAACTGTTGAAGCTCAGAGCCTTTATGGCCAACGGTTTAACAGGGGTTGATCTCGCTCGTTGTTGGATATCATGGAGCATACTGCCTCTTAGTCAGCGCTCTAGTTTGATGTGCGAGTATACTGGCAGTGTTGATGACCCACTGCGACATTCCAACATCCAGCTCACCGATGAAGAAATCACAGAGGCTGTGAATAAGATGCTGAATGAACCGGAACACATATGTGCTAAAACCGGCCTGCTTCCCTTCTGTGCCACCAACAAACCGCCAACTGTAAGACTTTGATTTTTCTTTTTGCTGAATCTGTTATTGATATATCCGGTCATTGTTTAATATCAGTGTCTATGTAACCAGGGCAATGATCCGTTTTGGAGCAAGAAACTGCCGCAGGAGAAACCAGAAAAACCAGACAAACCGGAAAGAGCAACCCGGCAAAAGACTAAAGCTATGAAGAAGACTACCCACAGGAAAAGAACCACTGCATCCTCTAATCCGGCCCCTGATGATGATGTGGATAATCCGGACCTTGAGGTAGGGCTTGACTCACTTGGCTTATTTTTCATGCGTCTTATTGATGATGATATTTATCAGGATGATGCCGAAGCCAGCCATGCTGATGCTGCAGAGGTAATTATTCTCTCTTCCGATTCAGAACCTTTGCCTTCACTAAAAATCCATCAGGCAAACCGGAAAGTTAAATTTTCTCATCCTCTTGCTTATTTGGATCCCAAATTTCTTATGAAGACCCAACAGCACGAAGCTCGTCGCACCACCCGGCACAGCGGCCAGGTAGTTACCTCCGCCGGTTTACCGAACAGTCCGGTTCGGAAACGCCGCTCAGAGGTCTCTAATTTGCTTGTCAGTGCTTGTCCTAAAGCGGGATGCTTTCGTCAACCTCTTAATCCATCTGACTCCGATTACCAGGTTACTTCCCACTCATCCTCTGGCGAGTCATCGGCTACTCAGCTGCCACCGCTCAAAACGGTGCTTGGGTAAGCTATACTTATCATAATATTTGCAGTACATCACCTTGGATCATATGTTGTATTTGATTTTGTTAATCCTTTCAGGGCCATGCCTAGGCCAAGCAAGAAGGCTCGCCTGGACAAAGCGGCCGAAGAAGATGCTGTCCTTGAACCAGGCAAAACACCAGATCTTGAAGCGGCTATTCCTGAGGATATACCCAATGATCCGCCGCAGCAAGACGACGATCTTATTGCTGAAGAGAGACCTATTGATACCTCCAGTCCTGTCAATCAGCCCACAAGTTCCATCCGGATTGAGAAATCCACCGGTCCAACAAAGCCTACTGACAAGCCAACAGCCCCAGTGCAAACCGGCGATGCCAAGGATGATGAGGTTGTCATTACTGGCATTGGCCATACAGAGCCAAGCAATCCTGTCGCTTTGTCCAAACATACTGCCAAGGAAGAATTTGCTGCCTTTGGCAAAGGCAAGTGGAATGCTGATCTGGCGACTTACGCTGCTCTGAACGCCCAAGATATCCATTCCGGCTACCTGAACCGACTGTATACCAGTCGTGACTATGAAGCCGGTCTGGTTAACATGATGAAAGATAAATATGAGGTAACTTCCATATGCTTTTTCCTGCTTGTATGCTTCAATTCCTGCTGACTCGCCTAGCCCCCAAGGGCCGGTTTGTAATCTTCTTTCAAACCGGGACTTACTAATATGAATCTTAATGCTTTGAAATTCGCTGATGTAGCCCCCAAGGGCCGGTTCAACTTAGCGTAGTTAAACTCGGACTTTAAGTAATTGAGATTGCCGCATCAGAATATATACGAGCAAATAGCCATTAGCCCCCAAGTGCCAAGTTGAATACTTGTATTGATCTTGGGACTTTCTAAGCAATTGAAAGATGAAGATCGAATATGCATTAGCCCCCAAGTGCCAAGTGCATAACTTGTTATGTGGTTGGTACTTCAATCCTTGTACCGTTTTGCTGAAGCATATAACTGTTTACATGCAGGCTGAGCTGAAGACGAAAGAAAGCCAAGTCGCCGATCTCCAAGAAAATCTGAAATCCCAACAAGCTGAAACCTCCAAGGCAAAAGAGGAATTAGCCAGCGCTTTATGCGCCATGGAACAGCTTAAGGAGAGCTTCAAGAAGAAGTGGGCGGATTGGGCCACTAAAAAGTCCACTTTAATCAAACGAGCAGAGGATGCCGAGGCTGCACTAAAACTGGTGGCGGATGAACTGACCAGCATAAAGCGGCACGTGCATGCCATGACCACTGCTATCTCTGGTAAGCCAGTTTGACTTCGGAATTGATTCTGTCGTCTTACAGAGCTGTCGGTTTGTTAACCCTTTATGATATTTCAGGGACACGCATTGGTCACTTGGGTCAGATGTGCGGAAGAAATTGAAAGCCGCCTATACGTTGATCGAACAACTGTACACTGGTGCACAACGTATCATCTGTACTGCATCCCACAACAAACCGGCGCCCACTTTGATTCAAGACACTCTGATGAAACTGTCGGTGCTTCCTGCCCGGGTTGAAGAGCTGAAGAAATCTACTGCTCGAACCGGTGCGATCAATGCCTTAATCCGGGCAAAAGCTTGGGTGCCGGATTTTGATCCTATTGAAGCAGCTCAGGGCTATCCCAGCTTGAAGGAAGACGGGTCAGAGTTTGGTGAAGCGGATCTGTGAGCAATAAACCGGGAGGTGCGTCCGCTAGCTTGTCAATTGGCTGAAGAAGCAAACTTGTCTCATTATCAAGCCCAATATGACAATCAAAACAAGCGAATAGCTGCACCAATTCATGAATCGGAAAATCTTATCCCTCCAATCCGTAAGCATACTTACGCTCCCGATATTGACCCGTCATTGCTGATCCATGATAAAGCTGCCTTTCAAGCATTAATGGGAATCGACTGGACAACTATTGATTTCCAGCCGCTGGGTAGAGAAACTGAAGCTGAAACGGCGCGGGATGATTCACAACCATCAGGCCAGGCTGGTGGCCAAGCTTGAACCAGAAGCCGGTTTAAAACTGCTTCTCCCTTGCGAAAAACAATGATCTTATTGTGGGCACCGTGTTGCCTTGTAATAGGCTAGCTGATACTTTTGATGTTGATATGCCTTCGTGCATAATTACTGCAACTTGCTCTTCCTTTGGGTGATGAACTTTCCAAAGTACTTTCTGCAATAAAAAATCTTAAAGTGCCACCGCGGTTGTACCATCAGGCGGAATACGATGTCTGCATACATGAAATCAAAACATCCGAAATTTTCAAGTATATGACCAAATTTTTGAGATACATAATACCTGCCATCGTTGAGCGTGAAGTTGGCTTGGCCAATCTTGAAGCGGAGTTTTATAAACCCACATTGTTGGAGGAGATAGCAGCTCCTATATATATATATATATATATATATATATATATATATATATATATATATGATGCCGGTTTACCATGTAAACCGTGGTCGGGTTATAATAAACACCGTGTTTCTCCATAATAGGATGTTAACAAAAAAATCAAACCGAGCAAATAGTCGCCGGATCAAAAATGGACTGTGTTCCGTCAATTGACAGTGTGAACCGGTTTAAAACTTTTGTCGGTTTAAAAAACGCAATAAAAAGAAAGAAATATCTTTCAAAGAAAAGTGTGAAGCAAAGGCAATGACAAAACCGTTTGCAAAAGAGGCTTATTCGAGCTGATCAGATGGCGTTACCATGGTCGAACACGACCAAGCTCCCGATAGGTGTAGCTATGGTTCAAGTCAGCCAGGTCCCCAAATGAAACCATGGCATTTATGCCGATCAAGTGGCATGGCAATGGTTCGGGTTCGACCAAGCCCCCAAGTGATTCTGTGGCCTTTAGGCCGATCAAGAGGCATGACTGGTTCAGACGTGACCAAGTCCCCAAGTGATCTGGTGGCTCTCGCCTATCAAGAGGTATTGCATTGGTTCGGACACGACCAAGCCCCCAAGTGATATACATGACGCTTTTGAAAAGCTAACTCAAGGGGTAAACCGGAGGCCGCTTTAGAACAACTCCGTGTAACCACACATGATGTAAAAGAACAGATACCCCGCTTTAGCTGAGGTTCCGGTTTATTATATTTAGTCATAATATATACATCGTCGTAATATGTACATAAGTAGAGCCAATGGCTCAGGTATAGTAAGGCCGAAGATGAGCTATGTTCCACGGCCTGTTGGTCTCCTCCTCTGATGTACGTGAGTCTTTATGCTCTCGAATATCGATCAGTTGGTATGACCCGTTGTGCAGATTCTTGCTGACCATGAAAGGCCCCTCCCAAGGTGGGGATAGCTTATGCATATCAGTCTGATCTTGGATGAGCCGAAGCACCAAATCTCCTTCCTAAAAGGTTCTGGTTCTGACTCGGCGACTGTGATAATGACGAAGATCCTGTTGGTAAATCGCCAAGCGGGCAGCTGCTACGTCACGTTCTTCATCCAACAGGTCCAAAGCGCCTTGCCGTGCTGTCTCATTGTCCGCTTCAACATAAGCTGCCACATGGGGTGAATCATGATGGATATCACTGGGGAGAACTGCCTCCGCTCCGTAAACCATGAAGAACGGTGTATATCCTGTTGATGTATTGGGTGTAGTATTGATGCTCCATAACACAGATGGTAACTCTTCTACCCAACAACTCGGTGTTCTCTGCAAAGGAACCATAAGCCGGGGCTTGAAGCCTCTCAAGATCTCTTAATTAGCCCTTTCTGCTTGACCATTGGACTGTGGGTGTGCGACCGATGAAACGTCGAGCCGAATGTGCTCCCGTTCGCAGAACTCCTTCATGGCACCTTTGGACAAATTGGTACCATTATCTGTGATGATACTGTGTGGAAAGACAAACCGGAAAATCACTTTTTTGATGAACTGAACCGCCGTGGCCGCATCACACTTGCTAACAGGTTCTGCCTCCACCCACTTTGTAAACTTGTCAACCGCCACCAGGAGGTGGGTCTTCTTATCTTTGGACCTTTTGAAAGGCCCAACCACATCCAGCCCCCAAGTCGCAAATGGCCAAGTAATTGGAATCATTCTCAGTTCTTGAGCCAGCACATGAGCACATCTTGAAAACTTTTGGCAACCATCACATCGTCTGACCAGATCCTCCGCATTAGCATGAGCAGTTAACCAATAGAAGCCATGGCGAAATGCTTTAGCCACCAGAGATTTTGAACCGGCGTGGTGACCACAATCTCCTTCGTGGATCTCACACAAAATTTCACAGCCTTCTTCAGGAGACACACAACGTTGAAACGCCCCTGACATACTGCAATGATGCAACTCGCCGTTGATAATAGTCATGGACTTGGATCGCCGGATTATCTGTCGGGCCAGAGTCTCATCCTCTGGTAACTCGCCCCGGTTCTTGTACGCTAGGTAAGGAAGCGTCCAATCCGGAATAACATGAAGAGCTCCCACCAATTGAGCCTCCGGATCAGGAATAGACAAATCCGCTTCACCAGGGATCTTGACCGACGGGTTGTGCAGCACATCCAGAAAAACATTGGGCGGGACCGGTTTGCGCTGAGAGCCCAACCAGCTTAAGGCATCCACCGCTTCATTTTTTCGCCGGTCCACGTGGTCCACCTAATAGCCTTTAAAATGACCTGCAACAATATCCACCTCACGACGATATGCTGCCATGAGTGGGTCCTTGGAGTCTCAAGTGCCAGACACTTGTTGAACCACGAGGTCCGAGTCACCGAAGCACTTAACTCGACTTAGATTCATCTCCTTAGCCATCCGGAGACCATGGAGCAAGGCTTCATACTCAGCTGCATTGTTAGTACAAGGGAACATTAAGCGGAGAACATAACAAAACTTATCACCTCATGGGGAAGTTAATACGACTCCAGCCCCCGAGCCTTCCAATTGCCTGGATCCGTCAAAATGGATGGTCCAATATGTGTGATCCGGCTTTTCTTCAGGTGCTTGCATTTCCGTCCAATCATTGATGAAATCAACAAGCGCTTGAGACTTAACCGCCGTCCGAGGCACATACTTCAAACCGTGCGGCCCGAGCTCTATAGCCCACTTGGCAATCCGGCCAGTTGCTTCCCGGTTCTGGATGATATCCCCCAAAGGAGCAGAACTGACCACCGTAATTGGGTGCCCTTGGAAGTATTGTTTAAGCTTCCGGCTTGCCATAAAAACTCCATACACTAGCTTCTACCAATGCGGATACCTTTGCTTGGACTCAATGAGTACCTCGCTGATATAATAGACCGGACGTTGAACCGGATGCTCCTTACCTGCCTCATTTCGCTCCACCACAATAGCCACGCTGACTGCCGAGCATTAGCAGCAACATATAGCAGTAACGGCTCCTTGTCAATGGGAGCGGCGAGCACAGGCGGATTGGCCAATTGCTGCTTTAAGTCCTCAAATGCTTCATCAGCAGCGGAACTCCAGACAAATTGATCCGTCTTCTTCAACATCTGATACAAAGGGATTGCCTTCTCACCAAGACGACTGATAAACCGGCTTAACACGGCAATCCGGCCTACTAGGCGTTGAACATCATTGATACACTTTGGTTTAGCCAGGGAGGTGATGGCTGTGATCTTCTCCGGATTAGCCTCAATTTCCCTATTGGACACCAGAAAACCCAATAACTTGCCTGCCGGTACACCAAAGACACACTTGTCCGGATTAAGCATCATCTTGTATGTCCTCAGGTTATCAAAGGTTTCCTTCAATCATCAATCAGAGTCTCCTTCTCCCTGGATTTAACCACGATATCATTCCACGTAAGCATGTACATTACGACGAATCTACTTGTGAAGACAATTTTGCACACACCGTTGATAAGTTGCATGGGCACTCTTGAGCCCAAAGGGCATAGACACATAGCAGAAGGCTCCAAAGGGAGTTATGAATGTCGTCTTCTCCTGGTCCTTAACTGCCATTTTGATCTGATGATAAGCCAGAATATGCATCCAAAAAAACTTAAACGCTCACAACCCACCGTAGCATCAATAATTTGATCAATCCGGGGGAGGGCAAAAGGATCTGCTGGACAAGCCTTATTAAGAATCTGTGTAATCCACACACATGCGCCAGGTGCCGTTTTTCTTAAGGACCAGCACCGGATTGGCAAGCCACTCAGGGTGAAAAACTTCAACAATAAAGCCAGCTGCTAAGAGCCTGGCTACCTCTTCTCCAATCGCCTTGCGTCTTTCTTCGTTAAACCGACGGAGGAACTATTTCACCGGTTTGTATTTAGGATCCACATTAAGGGTGTGCTCAGCGAGTTGCCTTGGTACACCTGGCATGTCAGAGGGCTTCCATGCAAAAATGTCCCGATTCTCACGGATGAACTCGATGAGCGCGCTTTCCTATTTCGGATCCAAGTTGGCACTGATGCTGAACTGCTTGGACGAATTGTCAGGTACGAAGTCAACAAGCTTAGTTTCTGCTGCCGACTTGAACTTCAGGGTCGGATCATGCTCCATAGTTGGCTTCTTTAATGGGGTCATGTCCGCCGGATCAACATTGTCCTTATAGTACTTCAGCTCCTCGGTGGCACAAACCGACTCTGCATAGGCCGCATCTCCTTCCTCGCACTCCAAAGCGATTTTGTGGCTTCCGTGAACCGTTATTGTCCCCTTGTGACCCGGCATCTTGAGCTGCAAATACACATAACAGGGCCGTGCCATAAACTTGGCGTAGGCCGGTCGCCCAAACAGGGCGTGATATGGACTTTGGATTTTCACCACTTCAAACGTCAATCTCCGACCTGGAATCATGATCATCCCCAAAGGCCACTTCCAGAGCTATCTTACCAACAGGATATGCTGATTTTCCAGGTACTACACCGTGGAACACCGTATTGGACGGTTTGAGATTTTTATCTGTTAGTCCCATACGACGGAAGGTCTCATAGTACAAGATATTAATGCTGCTCCCTCTATCCATGAGCACCTTGGTGCACTTGTAACCTCCCACCTGAGGTGCCACCACCAGAGCCAACTAACCTGGATTATCAACCTGGGGAGGGTGATCCTCTCTGCTCCATATGATTGGTTGTTCAGACCAGCGTAGATAACGGGGTATGGCCGGTTCAACAGAGTTGACCGCCCGCCTCTGAACCTTCCGGTCTCGCTTGTCCAAGCTAGTGGTGAAGACATGGTACTGCCCACTGCTCAACTTCTTTGGGTTGCTCTGGTAACCTGACTGTTGCTGATGTTGGTTGTAACCACCCTGGTTGTTCTGACTATTTTGATTATTATGTCCGCCCGGATTACCATTAAATCCTGAACCGGAATTTCCTCCACCGTAACCCGGCCCGGACCCTGAGCCACCGCCGGAGCCGTGATCATACCGGAAAGCATTAGAATTCTTGAACTCCTGCATAATGAAGCAATCCTTCCAAAGGTGGTTTGTTGGCGCCTCCTTCGTCCCATGTCTTGGACAGGGCTGGCTCAGCAGATAGTTTAGGCGGTCCGGGTTAGGGTTGGGTGCCCCACTGCAGTTTTTCGGTTTACCCTTGCATCGCTGGCCATTGTCCTACATGTTGGTATTAGCCACAAAGTCCATATTACCATCCGCTTTACGCTTGCCACCACCACCATTGCCAGCCCAGTGATGCTGCTGACTTTTGGAGTTGTTGTTCCTCTTTCCCTTCCCTGCCTTGTCATCATCAGATTCGGGATCCTTGGTACTATCAGAATCAGCATACTTTACCAAAGCAGCCATGAGGGTCCCCATGTCAGTGCAATGACGCTTCATCCATCCCAACTTCAACTTTAGGGGCCCAAACCGGCAGTTGCCTTCTAGGGTTAATACTGTGGTGTCAGTGTTGATGCGGTCTGATGAGTGCAACACTTGTGAAACCCGGCGCACCCAATGAGTCGTTGATTCTCCTTCCTCCTGGACGCAGGCAGCTAAGTCCACTATTGACATAGGCTGTTTACATGTATACTTCAGCTCCTCGGTGGCACAAACCGACTCTACATAGGCCGCATCTCCTTCCTCGCACTCCAAAGCGATTTTGCGGCTTCCGTGAACCGTTATTGTCCCCTTGTGACCCGGCATCTTGAGCTGCAAATACACATAACAGGGCCGTGCCATAAACTTGGCGTAGGCCGGTCGCCCAAACAGGGCGTGATATGGACTTTGGATTTTCACCACTTCAAACATCAATGTCTCCGACCTGGAATCATGATCATCCCCAAAGGCCACTTCAGAGCTATCTTACCAACAGGATATGCTGATTTGCCAGGTACTACACTGTGGAACACCGTATTGGACGGTTTGAGATTTTTATCTGTTAGTCCCATACGACGGAAGGTCTCATAGTACAAGATATTAATGCTGCTCCCTCCATCCATGAGCACCTTGGTGCACTTGTAACCTCCCACCTGAGGTGCCACCACCAGAGCCAACTAACCCGGATTATCAACCTGGGGAGGGTGATCCTCTCTGCTCCATATGATTGGCTGTTCAGACCAGCGTAGATAACGGGGTATGGCCGGTTCAACAGAGTTGACCGCCCGCCTCTGAACCTTCCGGTCTCGCTTGTCCAAGCTAGTGGTGAAGACATGGTACTGCCCACTACTCAACTTCTTTGGGTTGCTCTGGTAACCTGACTATTGCTGATGTTGGTCGTAACCACCCTGGTTGTTTTGACTATTTGGATTATTATGTCCGCCCGGATTACCATTAAATCCTGAACCGGAATTTCCTCCACCGTAACCCGGCCCGGACCCTGAGCCACCGTCGGAGCTGTGATCATACCGGAAAGCATTAGAATTCTTGAACTCCTGCATAATGAAGCAATCCTTCCAAAGGTGGTTTGTTGGCACCTCCTTCGTCCCATGTCTTGGACAGGGCTGGCTCAGCAGATAGTTTAGGCGGTCCGGGTTAGGGTTGGGTGCCCCACTGCGGTTTTTCGGTTTACCCTTGCGTCGCTGACCATTGTCCTGCGTGTTGGTATTAGCCACAAAGTCCATATTACCATCCGCTTTACGCTTGCCTCCACCACCATTGCCTGCCCAGTGATGCTGTTGACCTTTGGAGTTGTTGTTCCTCTTTCCCTTCCCTGCCTTGTCATCATCAGATTCGGGATCCTTGGTACTATCAGAATCATCATACTTTACCAAAGCAACCATGAGGGTCCCCATGTCAGTGCAATGACGCTTCATCCGTCCCAACTTCAGCTTTAGGGGCCCAAACCGGCAGTTGCCTTCTAGGGTTAATACTGCGGTGTCAGTGTTGATGCGGTCTGATGAGTGCAACACTTGTGAAACCCGGCGCACCCAATGAGTCGTTGATTCTCCTTCCTCCTGGACGCAGGAAGCTAAGTCCACTATTGACATAGGCTGTTTACATGTATCCTTGAAATTGCTGATAAACCGGGCTCGTAATTGGGCCCATGAACTAATAGAATTAGCCGGCAAGCTTTTTAACCAAGTACGGGCCGTTCCTTCAAGCATCATGGTGAAGTATTTCGCACACGCCGCGTCATCCACATCAAGCATCTCCATGGCCATCTCATAGCTCTCCACCCATGTCTCTGGAGGTTGATCCGCCGTGTAATTTGGTACTTTGCGCGGGCCTTTGAAATCCTTGGGCAGGCGCACATTGCGTAAAGCGGGGATAAGGCAAGGCACCCCCAAAGAACTAGAAGTAACACCAGATTCGATCGAGATAGTTGGACGAACCGGCGTGAGCTGCCGAGCCTGATGCTGTGCGGCTAACTCGGCCTCCCTGCGTGCTCGGGCCCGGTCCACCACTTCCTGAGCGTTCTTAGCACCACCCGCTGGGTAGTTGCCACGGGGTGCTCCACGTCGTTCATTACTCGACACTGCCGGTTCATCCATATGTCTGCTATAGCTCCGGCTTGGACGGGGGGTCGAGTGGATCCGGTCGCGGCTGTACGAGTATGCTTCTTGTTGAACCAAAGCTGTCCTCAGAAGCTCCTTGACCCGTCGCATCTCTACTGCCTGCGGCGAGTCACCTTCAATTGGAATGGCCTCCAGCCGTGCAGCAGCGGCAACGATATTGTCCATCGGGTTGGAGTAGTGACCCGGAGGTGTCTAAACAGCCTGAGGTATAACAGTATTTTGACGAGGCAGATCCATCCGATGGGGCTGAACCGGCGCGCCGGTCGCAGGGGCTTCCGTCCGGTTTACCTCCAGCGGATTATTGGCTCCTGCTCCTGGGGTGTTGAAAAGGTCTCTGGCCTCGAAAACCGAAGGCAAACAGGATCGGTACTTCCTCTTCATGACTTCATGCGACGCGTTCTGGTCCAACATGAGCCTGTAGGCTTGTGCGTCTAAAGCGGCCCACTATGCGGTCATCCTGGCATCCTCAGCTGCCAGGTCCGCCTTGGCCTGGGTGATCTGTTTCTTCACCTTTGCAATCTCCGTGTTGTGGACTTCCTGATCCGCCAGATTAGCCTCTGCCATAAGCACAGCCAATGCATCAAATAGATTTGATAGAACTTGAGCCGGCGGGCGCGCAGAGCTCCCTGCCCCAGCAGCTGTCGCCGCTGCTGAACCGGAGGTTATTGGTCCAGCAGTCGAAGAATGAAGTGCTGCTTGTGTGCCAGCCATGAATATTCCAACTCGGTTGGGTAGATCAGAGGGGTCCGAAATACTGTCACCATCGGAACAGCCCCCAATCCGGTCATCTTGTAGCTGATAAAGAGATTCAGTTTCTCCGAATGACTCATCGCCGGAGTAAATGATGGTCTCGCCGCCAGATCCCGATCCGTTCTCATGTCCTCCTCCATGGATGACTCCCACGAAGGCACGCTTCACGGCCGGTTTAACCCGGGCAGATCACGCACGCTGAGCCGTTTCGACGAGGTCGGTGCAGATGCCCGACTTAGGGCCCGGTTCTCCGATCTTGCCAATGAAAACGTGTATGCCACCAAAGGGGACCCGGTACCCATACTCAACTGAGCCGGCCTCGGGGCCCCAGCCTGCATCATTGATGTAGAGCTTGCCGCGACGACTCTTAGTCATCCGGCCCACGGCGTAGCCCTTGAGTCCTTCAAAGCGGCCCTCCAAGAACTTGAAACCATCGTGCGATACCCCCACGATGGGTGCCAACTGTCGTGGTTTTGTCACGGCAGATGTCCTAGAGAAAGGACTTAGTCGTGGAGCCATCGCAACGGGTTAGCTTGAAGGGGTTAAAGCGGACACAGGGACGCAATAGAGTTTATACTAGTTCGGCCCCTTCGATGAAGGTAAAAGCCTACGTCTAGTTGTGATGGAATTGATGGGGTTTCGATGACTAGGGAGAAAACAAGCTTCGCCTAAGTCTCGAATTGTTGTCTGTTGTCCTTGAACCGCCGCCGGGTCGTCCCCTCATATACACGGGTGACGCCCGTCGGTTCACAAAGTCCCAACACCGGTCCATATTCGTATCCGGGTTGGTCTCTCCTTATTCCTAACTTACAATACAAGTTTATATACAAATGCCGGTTTACAGCTGCAAGTCTTAAACCGACTACGGGCTTTAGGCCCTCATCTGTCTTCTTGGGCTTTAGCACTCTTGAACTACTGATGAAGTTGACCCGGCCCAGATAGGCCGGTTTACGCCCAGCAGTAATATCTCCAACACCTAGTGTACTTCGTCAGCTCCCTGGTGCAGGGGGCTAGATCCAGGTAATGTGGCGTGCACAAGTTGATTTTTGGCCTTGTCATGGCCTCAAGGACACTGTGCCACTACTTCCAAGCCCACAAGATCAAGGTCTTCACCTGCTTTCCTTTGCAACAGATACTCCGAAACCCTGAGGCTACCAGCAGGGTAGTGGAGTGGGCTTTGGAGTTATCCAGCTATGGTTTGAAGTTTGAGAGCACATCAACTATTCAGAGCAGAGCATTGGCAGAGTTTATTGCAGAATGGACACCAACTCCTGACGAAGAAGTGTTGGAGACAGTTATCCCCGGCAAGGAAGCGCCCCAAGAATGGATTATGTATTTCGATGGTGCCTTCTCCCTACAAGGTGCAGGGGATGGCGTGCTTCTCGTTGCTCCCACTAGGGAACACCTGAAGTACATCGTCCAGATGCATTTTCCCTGGGAGAGGGATACCAACAACACAACAGAGTATGAAGGACTCTTTGTCGGGCTCAGGATTGCCAAGAACTGGGGATTGATGGCGGCTTGAAGCTACGTCGGTATTTCCCCAAAGAGGAAGGGATGATGCAGCACAACAGCGGGAGGTATTTCCCTCAGATATGAAACCAAGGTTATCGAACCAGTAGGAGAATCAAGCAACACAACATAAACAACACCTGCTCACAAATAACAACTACTCGCAACCCGACGTGTAAAAGGGATTGTCAATCCCTTTCGGGTAGTGGCGCCCCATGATGGGCAAACGGACGTGAGATAAAATTGTAGTAGATTGATAGATCGAACACCAAATAAATTAAATAAGAATAAAATGCAGCAAGGTATTTTTATTTTTGGTTTAATAGATCTGAAAATAAAAGCAAAGGAAAAGTAGATTGCAAAGGCAAATAATATGAGAAAGAGACCCAGGGGCCGTAGGTTTCACTAGTGGCTTCTCTCGAGAAAAATAGCAAACAGTGGGTAAACAAATTTTATGTTGGGCAATTGATATAACTTCAAATAATCATGACAATATCCAGGCAATGATCATTATATAGGCATCAGGTCCAAAATTAGTAGACCGACTCCTGCCTGCATATACTACTATTACTCCACACATCGACCGCTATCCAGCATGCATCTAGTGTATTAAGTTCATGAAAAAATGGAGTAATGCAATAAGAATGATGACCTGATGTAGAAAAGATCTATCTATGTAGAGATAGACCCCATTTATTAATATTGATATTTTTGGACCTCATCAGATCAACAAACCATTCATTTTTGCGAATTTCGATGCTGCAGAATAGAGTAGGCTACAAAAATGCTTCAAATTTGTCACACAACGGTTACCATACGTGCATGCTACGGGACTTGCAAACCTCAACACAAGTATTTCTCAATTTCACAATTACTCAACTAGCACAACTCTAATATTACCATCTTCATATTTCAAAACAATTATCAAGTATCAAACTTCTCATAGTATTCAGTGCACTTTATATGAAAGTTTTTATTATATCCCTCTTGGATGCCTATCATATTAGGACTAGTTTCATACCAAATCAAATTACCATGCTGTTTAGAGACTCTCAAAATGATATAAGTGAAGCATGAGAGTTCATCTATTTCTTCAAAATAAAACCACCGTCGTGCTCTAAAAGGATATAAGTGAAGCACTAGAGCAAACGACAAACTACATCAAAAGATATAAGTGAAGATCAATGAGTAGTCGAATAATTATGTAACTATATGAAGACTCTCTAACATTTAAGAATTTCAGATCTTGGTATTTTATTCAAACAGCAAGTAAAACAAAAGAAAATAAAATGATGCTCCAAGCAAAACACATATCATGTGGTGAATAAAAATATAGCTCCAAGTTACCGATGAACGAAGACGAAAGAGGGGATCCATCCGGGGCATCCCCAAGCTTAGGCTCTTGGTTGTCCTTGAATATTAACTTGGGGTGCCTTGGGCATCCCCAAGCTTAGGATCTTGCCACTCCTTATTCCATAGTCCATCGAATCTTTACCCAAAACTTGAAAACTTCACAACACAAAACTTAACAGAAAACTCGTAAGCTCCGTTAGTATGAGAAAATAAATCACCACTTTTGGTACTATTGTGAACTCATTCTAAATTCACATTGGTGTAATATATACTGTATTCCAACTTCTCTATAGTTCATACCCTCCGATACTACTCATAGATTCATCAAAATAAGCAAACAATGCAATGAAAACAGAATCTGTCAAAAACAGAACAGTCTGTAGTAATCTGTATCAAACGTATACTTATGTAATCCCAAAAATTCTGAAATAAATTGGTTGACGTGAGTAATTTTTCTATTAGTCATCTGCAAAAAGAATCAACCTAATCACACTCTCCAGTAAAAAATGGCAGCAAAACTCGTGAGCGCTAAAGTTTCTGTTTTTTACAGCAAGATCACAAAGGTTCTACTTGGCACAAACACTAATTAAAACATAAAACCACATCTAAACAGAGGCCAAATGAATTATTTATTACTAAACAGGATCAAAAATCAAAGAACAAAAAATAAGTTGGGTTGCCTCCCAACAAGCGCTATCGTTTAACGCCCCTAGCTAGGCATGATGATTTCAATGATGCTCACATAAAAGATAAGAATTGAAACAAAAAGGGAGCATCATGAAGAATATGACTAGCACATTTAAGTCTATCCCACTTCCTATGCATAGGGATTTTGTGAACAAACAACTTATGGGAACAATAATCAACTAGCATAGGAAGGCAAACAAGCATAACTTTAAAACTCACATAGAGAGGAAACTTGATATTATTGCGATCCCTACAAGCATATATTGCTCCCTCATAATAATTTTCAGTAGCATCATGAATGAATTCAACAATATAACCATCACATAAAGCATTCTTTTCATGATCTACAAGCATAGAAAATTTACTATTCTCCTCATAAGCAAAATTCTTCTCATTCGGAATAGTGGGAGTATCATAAGAAACTCGAATACTATAAATTGTTTCCACATTAAAAGAGTAATGTTCAGAAAGAGGGTAATCATAATCATGACAAGTTTTATAAATATAATCATCACTACTTTTTATAGCATAAGTGTCATCACAATAATCATCATAAGTAGCAACTTTGTTCTCATCATAATCAATTGAAACCTCTTCCAAGATAGTGGAATCATTACTAAATAAAGTCATGACCTCTCCAAATCCACTTTCACAATTATCACAATATGATTCAACATCCTCAAAATAGTGGGATTATCACTTCCTAAAGTCGACACTCTTCCAAACCCACTTTCATCTATATAATCATCATAAATAGGAGGCATGTAATCATCATAATAAATTTGCATATCAAAACTTGGGAGGTTAAATATACCATGTTCATGAAACGTAGCATCCCCAAGCTTGGGACAAATATTAATTGTAGCAAATAAATTCTCAAGCATGTCATTCTCATCAAACATAGCATCCCCAAGCTTGGGCCTTTTCATATCATAAGCATAATCACTCTCATCATTAATAGTATGGATAGCACCAATAGTATAGCAATTATCATCATCGCAATGAGTAATAGGAGCAACATCATTTGGGAGGGATACCTTTTTACCTTTGCTTCTACGTATTTTCTTTTGCTTCTTCGCATCATGTGTGGGTTTAACTCTCTTTTTGGAGCTCCTTATTAATGAGATTGGTTGGATAGAAAGCTCTTCCTCGTTACCTGATTCCTCATAAGAAATAATAGGAGGATATTGGGAAGTCTCTTCCCTTTCATCAGTATTCTCTTCATCTTCTATTTGTTTTTTTGTCTTGATGTAATTGGCAATATAAGGATTTTCAATGCAATTCACCGCACAGTACATACAAAATTCCTCTAGATCGAAATCAAGAACTTTATCAAGGGCAAATTCTGGAATATCCTTGGTTATATGTTTCATTTCCCCATAACCTAGAAGCAAACTAAGTTCATTATGATGCACAACGGAAATCAAGTCATCACAATTTTTGGACACGATTAGATCATGAAACAATTTGCATTGGATATTTAAATGACCATGTTCATTGCAAAGTTCACAAGGATGGCTAAGAAAATTTAAATTTTCAGCACAAACGTCTAGCCTTTCTTGCAACCATTTAGTTTCTAAATACTTATGCCTCTTGCAAAATCTATCTTCCCTATTTGGTGTGTAGTTGCAAACTCTATGCACTCCACAAATATTGACATGCTTATAAGAGACCTTTTCATCATGACTAGTGCAATCATCATTAGTACCATGGATATTCAAGGAATTCGTACTAACAACATTGCAATCATGCTCATCATTCAAATATTTAGTGCCAAACATTCTAATGCGTTCTTCTTCTAACACTTTGGAACAATTATCGGAATCCTTATTTTCATGAAAGACATTAAAAAGATGAAGCATATGTGGTATCCTCAATTCCATTTTTATGATTTTCTTTTATAAACTAAACTAGTGATAAAACAAGAAACAAAAAGATTCGATTGCAAGATCTAAAGATATACATTCAAGCGCTAACCTCCCCGACAATGGCGCCAGAAAAGAGCTTGATGTCTACTACACAACCTTGTTCTTGTAGATGTTGTTGGGCCTCCAAGTGCGGAGGTTTGTAGGATAGTAGAAAATTTCCCTCAAGTGGATGACCTATGGTTTATCAATCCGTGGGAGGCGTAGGATGAAGATGGTATCTCTCAAACAACCCTGCAACCAAATAACAAAGAGTCTCTTGTGTCCCCAACACACCCAATACAATGGTAAATTGTATAGGTGCACGAGTTCGGCGAAGAGATGGTGATACAAGTGCAATATGGATGGTAGATATAGGTTTTTCTAATCTGAAAATATAAAAACAGCAAGGTAGCAAGTGTTAAAAGTGAGCGTAAACGGTATTGCAATGCTAGGAAACAAGGCCTAGGGTTCATACTTTCACTAGTGCAAGTTCTTTCAACAATAATAACATAATTGGATCATATAACTATCCCTCAACATGCAACAAAGAGTCACTCAAAAGTCACTAATAGCGGAGAACAAACGAAGAGATTATTGTAGGGTACGAAACCACCTCAAAGTTATCATTTCTAATCGATCTATTCAAGAGTCTGTAGTAAAATAACACCACTACAAAAAAAGACACATCCGTGACATTTTGGGCCGAACGAATTTTTTCTGTCATACATATGACACTTCTATGACGATAATTGTGACAAAACCCGATGTCATCATAGATGTGGTGGGCTCCTACTTCTGTGACAAAAAATCATGATAGAAAATGGGCTTTTCGTCCTGGGTGGGCCGGAGACGCAGCTGCATGACATTCTTTGGGCCGTCCATGACGGAAAAAACCATGGTAGAAGCGAGGGGGAGGAAAATTTCGGGGAGTTCCTGATTACGGTGGGAGGTCGGGGGCCGAGCGATGCACATTTCTCTCGTACACGTATGCGCATGTGTGCGAGGCATTGGCTCTAACTGAACCCGAGCGAGGTGTTGGGCTCTAACTGAACCCGAGCGATTGCACTGTAGGCTACGCGTTACTGAACCCGAGCGATCGATCGATGGCTGTTAACTGAACCCGATCGAGCGATTCCTTCGCTACTGCTGCTAACTGAAGCCGATCAATGGGATGAACAGTGAGCGTTGCGGGGGGGTTTGGATGAACAGTGAGCGGTGGCGTTGCCTCTGTATGAACAGGACCCCGTGGTGTGCTGGAGGGCTGGATGAATAGTAGACGGTGGAGGGGTGCCCGTGGAGGGGTGGATGAACAGGACCCCGTGGTGTGGAGGGCTGGATGAACAGTAGACGGTGGAGGGGTGGTTGAACAGGACCCCGTGG